>NC_057803.1:693424322-693706822 GCF_018294505.1 Triticum aestivum
AGCCAGGGGCCTCGAGGGCTCGAATACAAGTGCTCGATCATAGACGAGTCAGCGGAAGCAACAATATCTGAGCACAGACATAAGTTAAACAAGTTTGCCTTAAGAAGGCTAGCACAAACTTGGGTACAGATCGAAAGAGGCACAGGCCTCCTGCCTGGGATCCTCCAAAACTACTCCTGATCGTCGTCAGCGGCCTGCACATAGTAGTAGGCACCTCTAGTGTACTAGGAGTCGTCGTCGACGGTGGCGTCTGGCTCCTGGGCTCCAACGTCTGGTTGCGGCATTTGAGAAGAAGAGGAAAACGGGGGAAGAGAGGGAGCAAAGCAACCGTGAGTACTCATCCAAAGTACTCGCAAGCAAGGAGCTACACTACATATGCATGGGTTGTTGGGGAATGTAGCAGAAATTTAAAATTTTCTACGCATCACCAAGATCAATCTATGGAGATTCTAGCAACAAAAGAGGGAGAGGATGAGCATCTTCATAACTTTGAAGATCGCTAAGCGGAAGCGTTACAAGAACGCGGTTGATGGAGTCGTACTCGCGGCGATTCAAATCGCGGACGATCTGATCTAGCGCCGAACGGACGGCGCCTCTGCGTTCAGCAGACGTACAGCCCGGGGATGTCTCCTCCTTCTTGATCCAGCAAAGGGAGAGGAGAAGTTGAGGGAGAACTCCGACAGCACGACGGCATGGTGGTGGTGAAGCTGGTGGTATTCCTGCAGGGCTTCGCCAAGCACTACGGAGGAGGAGGAGGTGTTGGAGGGGGGAGAGGGCTGCGCCAGGGGAAGGGTGCGGCTGCCCTCTCTCTCCCTCACTATATATAGGGGGAAGGGGGAGGAGGAGGCGCCCTAGGGTTTCCCTAGGGGAGGGGCGGTGGCCACAGGGGAAACCCTAGATGGGTTTGGGCGCCCCCACCCCTAGGAAACTTGCCCCCCCCCCAAGCCGGGAGGGGTGGCTGCCCTAGGGGTGGCGCCCCCACCTCTCCAGGTTACGTGAGATGGGGTGGGAGGGGCGCTCAGCCCCTTAGTGGGCTGATGTGCCCCCTCCCCTTGGCCCATAAGGCCCCCAACGCTTGTCGGGGCCTCCGAAACCCCTTTCGGACACGCTGGTCATCACCTGGTACCCCCGGAACAATCCCAGACTCCAATACCCTTCGTCCAATATACCGATCTTTACCTACGGACCATTCCGGAGTTCCTCGTCACGTCCGGGATCTCATCCGGGACTCTGAACAACCTTCGGTAACCACATACTATTCCCATTACAACTCTAGCATCACCGAACCTTAAGTGTGTAGACCCTACGGGTTCGGGAATCATGCAGACATGACCGAGACAGCTCTCTGGCCAAGAACCAACAGCGGGATCTGGATACCTATGTTGGCTTCCACATGTTCCACGATGATCTCATCGGATGAACCACGATCTCGGGGATTCAATAATTCCCGTATACAATTCCCTTTGTCAATCGGCACGTTACTTGCCCGAGATTCGACCGTCGGTATCCCAATACCTAGTTCAATCTCGTTACCGGCAAGTCAGTTTACTCGTTCTGTAATGCATGATCCCGCGACTAACTACTTAGTCACATTGAGTTCGTATGCAAAAGTTATGCCCATTTTACAAATTCCACAGAGATTTTGCAAATAAAGTCAAAATTCATATTTGTAAATTTTCCCAACAACTAGACCACATATCACATGGGAAACTTATTTTCTTTTATTTTTTTGACATTCCCATCATTTTCTTTTATTTATTTTAAAACTGAAAAAGCGGTCCAAGGGGGGTGCATTCGGGGCAATTTTGGGTCAAAATTAGTAATAGCGCACCATGGGTGTGGTGCGCCATTACTAGTTAACTAGTAATGGCGCACCACACCCACGGTGCGCCATTACTAACTTTGAAAAAAAATAAAAAAATTGTTAGTAATGGCGCACCGTGGGTGGGGTGCGCCATTACTAGTTAAAACTAGTAATTGCGCACCACAAACACGGTGCACCATTACTAACTTTGAAAAAAAAATAAAAAAAAAGTTGGTAGTGGCGCACTGAGTGTGTGGTGCGCCATTACTAGTTAAACTAGTAATGTGGCACTATCCCCTGGTGTGCCATTACTAATTTTGGAAAAAAAAATAAATTTTTTTACTAGTAGTGGCACACCGTGTATGTGGTGCGCCATTAGTATTTGGGTTTTAATGGCGTACCATTAGTGTCCATTTAATCTATAGCCGTTTTCCTAGTAGTGATGAGCTAGGAAAAGGGAATACGGCTTCCTTGCTCAGGTAGTGTGAGATTCGTATGCTCCTGTTTTCGATCCCACACCTGGCTCTTTGGGTATCCTATAATAATAGGGAAAGTCAACCATCGACGACATTTGCGCCAGGTGGCGCATGATAAGAGCAAATAAACCTTGTGAGCAACGTTTTTTTCTGGAATACGCACGAGTGTGCTTATCATCTATTGAAGAAGGATAAGGGTGAAAGAAACCCATCCACAGTGTAGTCTTATAGATTACATCCGAAAATACTCCACCCGGCCACAGACGGCCAAAAGTCCTAGCCTATACTCGCACCCACCCACCTAGCTAGCTTAGTCCAGAAGGCCTCGAGGTTGTCCTTGATGAGGCCCTTCTGGTGCCAGCTCCTACTTTCTCTGTTGATATCTGTGATAACCTGCCTCAAGGATGGTGTTGCCCCATCGAAAACGATAGCATTCGGTGCTTCCACAGTGTCCACAAGTCAAGTGTTAGTATTGTCCTGATGTCTTTGTCTGAGTGACTGCTATATATTTTCCCAGTGCAACAATCGACAAGTATATCCTCCTACTTGGGCGCACAATCTGGTGATCCCAAAGTTGCGCATACCACCGTCCATGCATGTCTAGCAAAGAAAGACCGAAGGAGGATGTGGTTGATTGTTTCCTCAAGTTGATCACATAACGGGCACTTGTCTTATTGCGGCAGCCCCCTCCTAGCCAGTCAGTCAGACGTCCAATATCTATTTTTGATTGCAAGCCAAGAGAAGAACCTGCAATGAAGAGGCACTCCTGATTTCCATGTGAAGTCCGCGGTTGTGCTCACTTTCTTGCCCCAAAACTTGGCGGAACATGCCGAACTTGTCGAGAACCAGCCACTTCTATCCTAGGTCCAAAGCATTGTGTCTGAGGTCGTGTCATCGAGCTCCACCATGGCTACTCGATCCTAGAGGGAGAAAAACTCTACGAGCAGATCGTGTGTCATCTCGAGGCCAAAATCGCACATCCAGGAGATGTTCATGATGGCATCATGGACCGTTCTCAATTTCTTGAGTTTCCTCGGCACACAATCATATATCATTGGTGCGAGTTCCTGCACTCCGTATCCATCCAACCATCGATCCTCCCAGAATAAGGCTAAACGGCCACTCCCAATCACAGTTCTCGTCACTGCTCGGAAGGGAGCCATATCTTCCTTCAGGACCTTGAAATGGAACTTGGTCCATGCCCGTGTGGGGTCCGCTCGCTATAGCCAAGGCCATCTCGCGTGGATTGCACTATTCAGCCATGCAAGGTTGAGACTACAGACCTGTGAGGCGTCCCTCCATGTGGGTAGCTAGGCTGCAAGTTGATCCACTAGTCCTTGCAGCTGCAATGCCGATTGCTTTCTGATTGTTAGAGGTAGGCCCAAGTATTTGCAAGGGAACGAGCTTGTCGGGCAGCCCAATGTTGCAGTTGCTGCTACCAAATTCTCACACATCGTATGGTAATAGTTCCACTCTTGAGCAAGTTGACCCTTAGACCTGAAGCTTCTGCGAAAGTTCCAAAATGTCAGAGCAAGTTCTAAGCTCAATATCTTTTGGCTTGATGAAAACCATCACATCATCCGTAAACATGGATATGCTGGGGAGAGAGGAGACCTTGTGTTGTAGCTAGCCCAAACATCCTTTGAATGGGTTTCATGATCATTATGAATAGCATTGGTGATACGGAATCACCCTAGCGAAGCCCCTTGCATTTGAAGATAGTCCTTCGTGGCACTCCATTAATTAAGATCCTTGTGGAGGTAGTTCCTAGAAGGCCACAAATCCATGACACCCACTTGTCGCCGAAGCCCGTTTTTTGCGACATTTCGATGAGGAAAGGCCATTGCACCGAATAAAAAGCTTTCATAATGTCTAGCTTGAGCATGGTCGATGGGTCCCTAAGAGCATGCAGTTTACGTGCCGTCCCATGGACGAGCATGAAATTTTCACGTAATGATCTCCCTCTCACAAAGGTGCATTGGTGCATTCCCACAAGATTTGGCAGGTCATCTGCCGACCGATCCGAAAGCACCTTGTAAAAAAGAAATTATGGCGCCATGCACAAGACTCACAGGTCTGTAGTCCTTTATGTCAATCGCTCCATCCAGCTTGGGCAGTAGTGTGACAATTTTCTTGTTGACAGCTTGCAAACTGCGTTTGTCCCCGCGGTAGAACATGTCCAGAGCTCCCAGGAAATCCCCTTTAATTATGTGCCAACACGAGGTCTAAAAACGCCCAATGAAACCATCGGGACCCGGCGCCTTGTCCAAGGGCATTCCCTTAACCACCTTTTTCCAGTTCTTGCTCTAAGAAAGGTCTTTCCAAGTTTTCGATGTTTGTACGCTGAAAGCCAAGCTTGTTGAGGTCCAGTGTGTATGGTCTCACTGCTGCATGCCCAAGGAGCTCATCATAATTATCATCCATCACCTTCGAGATTCGGTCAACCCCTGTTCTGATTTGGTCATTGTGCCTCAACGTGAGGATGGCGCTTTTTCTTCTTCTGTGCGGTGCATGCTAGTGAGAAAATGCTGTGTTTGCGTCCCCCTCGTGAAGGTATGATAACCTGGATCTCTGCCTCGCAATCGAACGCTCCAGGGAGCAATGACCCAATAGTTTTTGTTTCAAGATCCACCGCAAGTTGTACTCTTCTTGCGACAACTGCCTTTCATCCATGGCCATGTCTAGCCTCCGGAGGATATCTAAGGCAATGGAAATCTGGAGTTTGACATTTTCAATCCATCTATCGCTCCAACTCTGTACTTTCTTTGTTTGAATCTATGCCCGTTTAGGTGCACTTCCTTGAGCTCTAGAAGGTCGCCATCATTTGGAGATTGATGGCATCATTGCTTTTGTCTCCAGGATTCACTAGGAGGCCCATGGGTCAGCCAAAAGTTCCTGCACATCCACAAGCTCTTGAAGGAACTCTATCTTTTCCGCATCAAGTTGGGGCCCGTAGACCCCAGTGATCCACCACTTTGGTCCTTCCACCGGCTTAACCACCACCGTAAGAGTGTTAATCGTGTTATGCGGGTTTGTTAATTGTACCACCAATGCATCACAAGTCAAGAGGATACCACCTCGAGCGCCCATCATCGGCAAGTAGTAGAATTTCTTGAATTTATTACCGAGGCATTGCCTCACAATGTCAAGTGAGATGTTCTCCATCTCCGTCTCCTGAAAACATATAATTCTAGGACTCGCCAAGCAAACCACTTGAAATATAGAATTCCGACGTGCCGGGGAGTTGAGGCCTCAGACGTTCCACACTAAGAGTTTAATAGGTTGTAGCGCCATGATAACATCCTACAAATGAACCACCCTGACCAGGCAACTAGAGGCCTGGTTCCACCTCTCCTAGCAGCTCCTTAAGAGGGAGTGCCGCGGGCTCCCAGCCGAAGAGAGCCAAAACCGTGTTGTCTTCTTGTGAGCAACGTTGATATCGCGTTTTGTTTGGAGGTGTCACTCTTCTTGTCTTGCCAGCCCGAGGATGAGGCGTGTTTGCAATCTGTCAGCATATAGCAACCACGTTCAACACACACATTTGGCGAAATGCTTCATCTTTTATATATTTATAATGCCATAATCTTTTCTTACACCGCAGCAATGAACAGATACACACCACTTCCTACCGGGAGTGGTAACGCATACGGTAGCATAACAGAACACCACCATCTGTCGATCCATGAATGGATAGACGACCAGTGATGCGTGACAGAAATAATTGCGGAAGGAAGTGTAAAAAAATTGAGGAAGGAAACATCAAAGAGTTGGCTATTGCCAACATACGTACGCCGCGTTCACCGCGCGATGGTAAGAAATCTCTGAAGTTGCATGCATGGCCGTGGCAGTCACCGGGCGCCGATCAGGGAGTCTAGGGCTCGCACATGTTCTTGCAGATGGCCATGCAAGCTGTGAAGAAATGGTCCACGCAGGCCTTGTCCACGACGCCGAGCCCTGAAGGCGTTAGGCCGCAGAGCTTGTTGCACACCAACGGCGCACTGTCGTTGCACACAGGAAAGCAGTCTGCGCGGCATGGCGTGGCCGCGCTAGGGCAAGCTAGCCCGTCGACGTAGGCCATCGCCGGCTGCCCCACGCCAGACAGGAGGATGACCAGCACGGCGCAGATGGCCGCCATCTTGAGTGCGGATCCTGCCATTGATCCTAGGTGCCAAGGAGTGGTTTAGCTAGCTAGCTAGGAAGATGATGCAATGTACCTCGATCGGGAAGTGACAATGTGTAGGTGTAGGTGGTGCTCTGACGAGACCTGGGCATAATCTCTTTATAGGCAAGAAACGCGGGAGGAACTGGGAGCAGCTAGGGCGATGCTGTTTGCATCGCCATTATTGTTACTAATCATGGAGCATGTATGCATCATGCGCCTCTGCGTACGTGTTGACTTCGTCACTTCAAATAGGTTCTGCATTGATTCAGGCAGATGGTTTCCTTGTCTCCAGGAAACAACTGATTCTCCTATGGCAATGTTTTTTCCCAGCAGAAATATGTAATTTGGGGTGTGCAAGTTTCTGCCAGCCACCTGAGAAAGTAGCTATAACGGTTTGTGTGCCAAGCTTATCATTCAAGTTTCTCGCCTTACTCGAATACTACATGGTATTTTATCATAAAAGTCTGTTGCAACAAACGTAAGGTGGCCAAATCTCGATATTTTTCATTTTGTAATGGAGCACACTTATGCACTATCTATCCTTCCTCTGTACACTAATCGCGCACCAGGTATATGCTCTCTATTGACTTTGTTGAAATATGTGTATGTACAGGGTGTAGTCCTTTTTGTGCGCAACTACAGGGTGTAGGGCTGCAGTATCTGTACATGCGATTCTGTAATTAGTTTTTTTTAGAAAACTCGCCATCTTTGTTGATTTGCAACAATTTGATAATCAGATTGTTCATCGCAAAAACCAAAAAAAAAAGAAAAAAAGTAAAAGATTGTTGTAGACTGCATATCAAGTTGCCAACCACTAGTGAACCCACCTGTTATTGAATGATTAGAAGAACAGTGGTATCCCAGCCTGTCGGGGTTCAAGTCCTAGAGTTGCCAATGGCGCTCACATTTTTATAGATTTATTTCAGGCCTCCCGATGATGAGCTTTCAGTGGGTAGGGTGTGCGTGTATGTATTCATAAGGGTGAGTGTATATGTATATATATGAGCGTCTACGTCTGTACTGTGTTAAAAAAAGGGTTAATTATCCTTTTGCCCTCAGTGGTGTCCATGTGCTCAGTTTTGCCTCAGATGCGAATTGTGCTCAGTTTTGCACCTAGTCCGTGCGCACCGACTCGTTCCGTGAACTCTGCCGTCTCCGTCAGGTCAACCTTTTGACTCGGCCCTTACAGGTGGGACCAGGCGGCAGAAACGGCCAATTTTATTCAGACCGTTGCACGCGTGGCTTGTGGGACCCAGCAAAGAGCCGTTGAGCAGAGAGCCGTTGGCGGGTGTGCTATATAAGCGGGCGACAGCGGTGGTGACCACGGCGACAGAGAGCACGGCGGTGACCACGGCGAGAGAGAGAGCACGGCGGCGGGAAGCTAGCTGTGGAGGGCGCGGCGGTGGGAAGCTGGCAGTGGAGGGCGCGGCGGCGTTGAGATCCCCTTCGGCTCCGAGCTCCATGTCTTCCTCAAGCTCCCGCGCCACCTCGCGGATGCAGAGCCGGGCGCGTGTGGACATGCCTGTCTTCGTCTGTCCGCGGTGCCGGGCGGGCGTTGATCGAAGGGTTTCTCAGACACCGAGGAACCAGAATCGTCCGTTCTACGTGTGCAGCGAGAATGGGGTAAGAATCGGGGCAATTGCACCATTTTCGTCGTCGGGATGTTTGAGCAATGGGTTGATCTGTTTAGTGTTCATGCAGGTGACATGCTTCTTTCTTTGGGTCGATGCTCTGGCCAAGACTCTGATGAATGAACTGCAAGAAGAGCATGAAGAATGGTTGCGCATGTTGCCACGAACGGCAGTGGCCACACCACGAGCTCCGGAAGAAGAGATCGATGGCGAAGCACGCACTGACAGAGAGCTAGCTATTGAGCTTAGGATGTTGAAGAAGAAGGTTAGGAAGCTTGAAGATCAAGCACTACCAATACCCATTTGCAAATACTTTTGGGCATTTGTAGGTATGGTAATCGCACTGGTTGTAATGTTGAAAATGTATGGAAAGGCATGAATTATGAAGGAATTTGTAATCTTGAAATTGTTTGAGAAATTCACCTAGTTTAAATGTTGGTTAAAGTTGTTTAAATGTTGAAACAAAAAGAGAAGAAGTGACCAACATTTAAATATGTTGGAAAAAAAGAGAAGAAATTAGGAATTCAGAAACTTTTGATCAATGAAATGCAGCTCTCTGCTCTGCCTTTCTGTCCAAACAAAGGTTGCTCTTGGGCCAAATTCAGAGCGTAGAGCCAAGTGCAGGCTAGACTAATGGGCCAACTGCATCCAATTAGGCCCATTCAGGGGTTTTCTTGCGTATTTTTCTGTTTTCTATTCTGATTTAATTTAGGCAGTAAATCATAATGCTGAAACTTTTTGTGGAAGCTAATTGAATTATTCGGAGCCAAACAATTAATGTTAGAAATTTTTTGGAGCTGTTAATTAATCCAATTCAAATACACCGTGATTTAAATCAAAGACCAAAATGTCATGAAAAATGTGCCTCAGCTCTGGTAGAGGTTTACGCCAGGTGCCAAAATAAATGAACATTTTTTAAGGGCATTACATTGAGAAAAACATAATATGTCTAAAAAATGAAGGGTGGAAAATGCACAAAAAATTGGTGCGCCTGGGGACTCGAACCCAGGACCGCGTGGGTTTGTGGTGTTTAGGGCTACGCTGGTAACCGCTAGGACAGATGGCAAGACTTTGACATGGGTAGGGAAAGAAGGTATACATAGTGAGATTGTGAATTTTTTTTTTTAAAAAATAGTGAGACCGTGAATGTTGCACACGCGTGAGAGTGGTTTTCCTTTGTTTTGCACTTAAATTTTGGAGGGTTGGAAGGTTGAAAATGTATGTTGCACTACCACATGATTTTGGTCAGAGTGGCACTTGGTTTAGGGTTAGAGTGGCACTTGGTTTAGGATTTAAAGGGAATAAATTTGCATGTTAGTTCATGACTTTTTGTTTGAATGAAACAGAGGGCTTCTCACCCCCTCCGAAAACCACAAGTTCTCGAACTTCATGACTTGTTTAGGGAAGAAATGATAAGTTTGGGCACGGACATTTTTTAACACACATAATAAGATGGAACACACCGTACCATTACAACTTAGATAAGTTCACGGACAGTTCACGGACACATGATGAAACATGACACGACACGACACGACATAGAAAAGCAACAAAATAAAAAACCAAACATGACGAGCTTGACTCCGGGCTTGAACATCTTCATCTTGACCTCCTTCTTCCACCTTGGCCGCGCGCGCCCCTTCAACACCATCTTCATCTTCACACCTCCTCCTCCTCGTCGTAGGGAAGGGAGTGCATCTGGCCTGGAGCGGGGAAGATGCGCTCGTAGTTGGTGTAGATGTTGTAGACGGTGAAGAAGATGGCCTCGCAGCCGCACCAAAAGACTTGGCCGAGGAGCTCGCGCGCGTCAAATGGGTTGGTGAAGGTGACCGTGAGCAGTAGGAGGATGCCGCCGCGGTCACGAACCTCGTTGAGGGTGAACATCCTCGGCGAGCCCCGTGGGAGGTGGGCATAGCCGGCTCTGAGGAAGGCGCGGGTGAGTTCGACGGAACCCCTCCACCTTGAAATAGCCCACACACGGAGCTCCCTCTCCACGAGCACGCCCGGTGGGTAGCGCAGCTCCGGTACCACAGGCGGACGGCTGAAGGTCGGCCCGTTGAACTGCATCTTCTTCACTTGGTCTCGCTTGGGGAGGGCTCGGTCGCTTGGGTGTTTGAAGTTGGAGAGG
This sequence comes from Triticum aestivum, assembly GCF_018294505.1. Lineage (NCBI taxonomy): Eukaryota > Viridiplantae > Streptophyta > Magnoliopsida > Poales > Poaceae > Triticum > Triticum aestivum. The sequence goes on from NC_057803.1 coordinate 693,434,524, forward strand.
ATCGGATCTGGCTTGTGGGTGGGAGAGGAAGAGAGGCACCCCATTTATAGGCCTGTGGGTGGGAGAGGAAGAGAGAAAGGATGAGAACGGTGCGTGTGTGAATCCGGACGCGTGTGTGTATCCGTTACGTTTTGCACACTTAAATTTTTGCACGAAAACGATGCATCTTTGACCGGGCAGTGCATGTGAACCGATGCCCTGAACCACCTAGCTCGCCTCGCTAGCCTAGCTCGCCTAGCGCGCCTCGCTCGCCTCACTCGCATGCATGCACGTCGCCGCCTCCCGCGCATGCGCAAACCCACGTAGCCGCCTCCATGCATGCAAGGCCTGGAAAGGCTGAGACGGGCTATTTACTGCAGTCTCAGGCCCAGACAACGAGACGGCCCAACGGTCCATCCAGCGCGCCCGATATTTGTTAAAAAAACAATCTCCCAGCCAATCAGATTGCATCTCGCGGATCGCCCCCCTCCTCCCCGCAGATTCCTTCTAGAAGGGTTAGATCGACGGCCCTTGATCACCGCTAGGGTTAGATGAACGGTCCTTATTCAGCGCTAGGGTTAGCGGGGTTTGGGAGGGGTTTGGAGCAGTCAAAGCTATGTTTGACCAGATTTCAAATGAGCATAATAAATTAAATAAAAATCAGAAAAATGAAAAACCTGCGCACATAGTCTTCTTATGTCATATACTAACGATTTAAGTTGATAAACAAGCTTTACATACATTTAAATGATAAGTTCATGTGTATTGTATGATATCTCGAGTATCTCAAACTCTCTTGTATGAAGTGAAGAGAAGTGTTTTGGGGAAATGAACATGAAAATTTCAAAAAACTCACCACAGCTTCATTTTGGAGTGACTAAGAAGGATCCAGGCTTAGTTTTTCATTTTGATGTTTTACACTTGTTTAAATCTTGGTCAAAGTTAAGTTTGACCAGAATTCAAATGAGCAAAACAAATTTAAAAAAAATCAAAAAATGGAAAAACCAGCGCACATAGTCTGTACATATAGAATATATGTGTAGGAAAGTTATTTGACTGATTTAGATAAGGTCGAAAAAAACCTTGCTTAGAAATGAGGCCGTTTACCCTACCTTTGGACCCCTCTTTTTAGCACATTTTTCATGAAAATTTCAAAAACCTCACCACAACTTCATTTTGGATTGACTAAGAAGTATCCAGGCTTAGTTTTTCATTTTGATGTTTTAGACTTGCTTAAATCTTGGTCAAAGTTAGGTTTGACCAGAATTTAAATGAGCAAAATAAAATTCAAAAAAATCAAAAAAAGGAAAAACCATGTGCTCATTCAAACATCATCCAACAGATATTTAAACATCATGTCAAACATACTTCTAACATAGGTCCAACATCATCCAACAGAAATACAACATGTCAAGTGATAAATGTTTCATAATACAACATCATTCCTTATTCATAATGTTTCATAATTGTTCATAGATAGCGTTGGGGCTTCTGTCTGTTCCTTGAGCTTCTTGTCATCACTTTGCTCCTCGTGCACCTTGTGCTCATTGTTTCTTCTCTTCTTCTCTTGGTTGTCGGTACCTTGCGCGTCTTCTTCAAACCTACCATAGAGCTGTGCAAAACATAAAGGGTCCAAACATAAACGGTAATGAGATCGTGTCAAGTGATAGATGTACAGTAGTATTTGACCCTTGCAAGATTTACATACCTAGCAGAACTCACAACAACAGAAGGTTGGTCACCATTTGGAGCCTCACTTGGATCATCATTTGGAGCCTCACTTGGATCACCATGATCACCATTTAGAGCCTCACTTGGATTACCATTTGGAGCCTCACTTGAATCCGGCTGTTGACCATCATTTTCATCATCTATTGAGGCAACCGGCTGTTGACCAACATTTTCATCATCTGTTGAGGCAACCGGCTGCTGACCAACATTTTCATCGAAGCCTTCATCGAAACTCTCTCCGAATGCTGGATCTACTGTGTTATCACAATACTTACCGAAATGACCAGACCCACCACATCTTGTGCACTTACGCTTCCTCGCTCCAAGTCCAGCTCCTTCGCTGCGAGGTCTTATTCGACTCTTCCTTGGTCTACCTACTGCTCTCTTCAGAACTGGAGCGCAAAGCTTGAATCCAGGGTCCACCATGTCCCATTGTTGTTTTCCCTCCATAGCAGGCAAGGCATAAGCATATGTGGCTTTGAACCTTGCAACAGAGTAGTAATCATGCACATACTGCTGTATGTTCCCTGCTGGACCTGGGAGAGAAGTGATGAAAAACAAGGCATGAATGCATGGCAACCCAGTTATCTGCCATTGCCTACAACTGCAAGTTCTAGCTTCTAAATCCACTGGATATCTCCATTCCCTCTTCTCTTTATCCAAATATGATATCTCTGCTGTGGTACCCGAGCAAAGCGTCATGTTCATTTCCAAGCCTGTTGTCTTCTGCTTCAGTTCATTCATCACGGCAGGGATGATAATGTGGCCCATGAATTTTGCCTCGGCTATTCCTGCACGATAATGAAATTTCTGCATGTATTCTATCCTTATTCTGTCAAGCAAATCCACCACATAATGACCCTTTAGTTTCCGGATCGTTGAGTTGAAAGACTCTGCTAGATTATTGTGCACATAGTCAACTTTGCTCACTTCACTGAATTGGCTTCTGGCCCATAACTTGGAGTGGTGTGTTCCAAGTATTCTTTCACTTTGGGATTCATGTATAACTGCCTCAAGTGGTAGTTGTGCTTCTTCACACTGCATGTCAAAGATGCTGGCCATAAATTGTCGGTATACACCTTTCCTTTGAATTTCTTCATGAAATTTGCAGCAAGGTGACGCATGCATTCCCTATGCTCTACTCCAGGGAACACATTGTCCACGGCCACTTCTAAACCTTTGCAGGCATCTGTATGAATGACCAACCCATTGGGATGTGCAATAGCCCGGCGGAGATTATGCAAAAACCAAGTCCAGCTCTCCTCAGACTCTGTCTCTAGCACACCATAGGCAACTGGAAATACAAAACTATGTGCATCAACTGCACAAGCTGCTACTAACTGTCCTTTAAACCTTCCTGTGAGAAAAGTGGCATCAATAGCCAAATAAGGCCTGCAGCCTGCCAAAAAACCCCGGCGACAAGCCTCAAAGCAGACAAAAACCCTTCTAAAACATTCCTTGGTCTTTGTCACTCCCCTGAATGTGTACTCCACGGTGTGGTGATCAATATCTACAATACTACTTGGGCTTGTCCTCTCCACTTCACCTTTGAATGAATACAACAATTGAAAACTTTCCTGCCAGTTACCATAAATAGAATCCATAGCATGTTCTTTACCATTAAACAACCTCATGTATGGTAAATCTATCTTGAACTTATCTTGGATGTTCTTCTGCAATTCCTTTGGACCCACTTGCTGGTTTTCTTTCACCCACTTTTTTACTTCTTCTGCCACCCATCTTGATTTGGCTCTACTGATTGTATCCTTCCTAAGGGTTGATTCCTGACATGTGTGCTTAAAAGGATTCACTTTGACCTGAACATTAGTGCTATTCCGCATTTTAGCTGCAAGCAGCCTCCATGGACAACCCTCAGTCGGACAGTGCACTCTGTAACGTACTTGATCACTCTTGTCAACTTTGAAAGTACGTTCTACCTTGATGCAGTATGTCACAGTGCATTTCTACACTCATTCATGGATGCAAAAACTGTACCTTCTTCCATTTGAGGGTTCAAAGGGTCCCATTGAACAGCTACAAGGTCTTCGTCCTCACCCATCGCATCATCATCCACACGGACTGCATTGTGAGCCTCATCTTGGTTTTCAGCCCTAGGTGCCCATCGTAAATTCTGAATAACATCATAATATAACTTCTCTTCATCAACCCCAGAATTGTAGCCATCAGGCTCCACTTCAAGGGGGACCCTACTGCTGTTGCCCACACTTGTCGAGCCACCACGTCGCCGTGCACCAACTGAACTGTTCTGGCTAGAGATGCCATTACGACGACTTGATTCTCCCCGAGATGTTGCACCCGCCATCCTAGGTCCAAATGCCTGCTCAAGCACACCAACTTGCAGCCTCACATGGAAATTATCTTTCTCTTTATGCCTAACAAACATGGTAGCTAGCTCTTCATCATTACTAACTGTCACCCAATTCTTTCCCCCATCATAGTATTTGTAAACCACTTCATCAAGCAAACCCCAAGGATATTGGCTACAAATTACCTCCCCAAATTGTCTGAAACTCCAAGTACTAGCCATTGGCAACCGATAATCAAAACCTCCTTGGTATTTCTTCTTATCCTTTGCATCGAACATGTACCGGTCCCTTCTAATGTGCACCATGAAAGCAAACCGCAACTCCATCCTAACCGGCGAAAAACAGAGACGCAATCAGCACACTAATTGGGCAAACCTACTCGAATCGAGTGTTCAAATGCACAACTAAGCTCAATCTAAACAAGAGGCGAGACTTACCCCTCGGGAACCCAGTCGTGGACGCGGCGGATCTCCAGCCCGATGTCTGCCTCGCCAAATACTCCGGGGTCGCCGCTGCTCTCCATTTCGCCCTAGGGTTCTTCCTCCTAGTTCAAATAGCTCCAGCAGCCCCCCACCTTTGAGCGCTCCGGCCGGGCGCACGGAAGGAGGCCGCGCCGCGGGTCGAGCAGGTGGCGGGCGCCCCACCCGTGGCGTCGCAGGAAGGTGGTGGGCGTCACAATGAGCCGTGGAGCGTAGGCGCAGGGAGGTAGCGGCGGAGCAGGGCGTGCAGCTGGTGACGGGGCAGGTGCTGGCCGCGGCGCAGTTGGCGGCGGCGGCGGCGCACAACAGCCGGCCGGGCGGATGGGTGTGAGCTAGAATGATTTGGGGATTTAGTTGCAGGGGCCTACATGTCAGCTCCGGACCCACGTCCACGCGGTCCCACGTGTAAGCTCCGGACCCACAACTACTAACGCCGGCGGACGGAATGGACTCAAATATGGCCGTCTTGCCTCGTCGTAGTTGCTGTGCACGGACTAGGGGCAAAACTGAGGACAATTTGCATCTGAGGGCAAAACTGAGCACATGGACACCACTGAGGTCAAAAGGATAATTAACCCTAAAAAAATTGCCAAACACTTTATGTTGGCCCCAAGCCTATAATAACAAGCACGCGTCCCTACTATAGCCATACACCTCGATCTATTTTATAAAATTTAGGAGGAATATATAGTTAACTCGTGAAGTCGTGATCCTTACACATGTGCCACTACTCCACTACTTCCTCCGTTTTCATTTACTAATGGAGGGAGTACAATTTTTTTAGGGAACTCCACTACTAAAAGTCATGTGGCAGCATGCCGACAGTTGGGTCAAACAGTCACCATAACATAAGCCGAGGTCTCGCGCCATAATTTTGGGTTTCCGCCAATTTTTTCTGTTTCTATTTCTGTTTTTTTCTTTCTCATTTGTATTTCTCCTATACCAGATTTTCCTCCATAATTTTCTATTTTTTCTATACATGTTTTTTTCTAAACTCATGAACAATTTATTTCTAAGCATGAGCTCCTTTTAACATACATTACTATGTCGAAAGTAAATTATTTTAACAAACACATGAACATCTTTTAAACATGAGGCACTTTTATGGATACATGAACATCTTGTTGAGGTATGGGTACATATATTAACTATTTAGTATTTTTTCCTTTCTAAATATTTAGATAGAACATTTGGATCTTTGGTTGCACTAGCAAGATGCCCGTGCATTGTACGGAACATCAAGATGCATTTTTTTATAAAACACATGTTGTGATTGACCCATGCGAGAGTAATCCCATGTGTAAAAGCTAATGATATCCCGAGAAAGAGGAGAGATAAGGTGAGGAGGAGCGCGGCGCGGCGGTGATTGGTGGTCGGACTGAGCTGAGGCATGAGGATGGACGACGCCGGTAGCGTCCATCAAGCCAGATTGTTCCAGAGGCTTCCTTTTTTAATTGCTCAACAATGAGGTTGTGGAAGATAATGATGAACCAGGTGTGACGCCCCCGATTCAATCGTACACTAATCATGCGCGCAAATGTGTACGATCAAGATCAGGGACTCACGGGAAGATATCACAATGCAATTCTAAAAGTAAAATAAGTCATACAAGCATCATAATACAAGCCAGGGGCCTCGAGGGCTCGAATACAAGTGCTCGATCATAGACGAGTCAGCGGAAGCAACAATATTTGAGCACAGACATAAGTTAAACAAGTTTGCCTTAAGAAGGCTAGCACAAACTTGGATACAGATCGAAAGAGGCACAGGCCTCCTGCCTGGGATCCTCCAAAACTACTCCTGGTCGTCGTCAGCGGCCTGCACATAGTAGTAGGCACCTCTAGTGTACTAGGAGTCGTCGTCGACGGTGGCGTCTGGCTCCTGGGCTCCAATGTCTGGTTGCGGCATTTGAGAAGAAGAGGAAAACGGGGGAAGAGAGGGAGCAAAGCAACCGTGAGTACTCATCCAAAGTACTCGCAAGCAAGGAGCTACACTACATATGCATGGGTTGTTGGGGAATGTAGCAGAAATTTAAAATTTTCTACGCATCACCAAGATCAATCTATGGAGATTCTAGCAACAAAAGAGGGAGAGGATGAGCATCTTCATAACTTTGAAGATCGCTAAGCGGAAGCGTTACAAGAACGCGGTTGATGGAGTCGTACTCGCGGCGATTCAAATCGCGGACGATCTGATCTAGCGCCGAACGGACGGCGCCTCTGCGTTTAGCAGACGTACAGCCCGGGGACGTCTCCTCCTTCTTGATCCAGCAAAGGGAGAGGAGAAGTTGAGGGAGAACTCCGACAGCACGACGGCATGGTGGTGGTGGAGCTGGTGGTATTCCTGCAGGGCTTCGCCAAGCACTACGGAGGAGGAGGAGATGTTGGAGGGGGGAGAGGGCTGCGCCAGGGGAAGGGTGCGGCTGCCCTCTCTCTCCCTCACTATATATAGGGGGAAGGGGGAGGAGGAGGCGCCCTAGGGTTTCCCTAGGGGAGGGGCGGTGGCCACAGGGGAAACCCTAGATGGGTTTGGGCGCCCCCACCCCTAGGAAACTCCCCCCCCCCCCAAGCCGGGAGGGGTGGCTGCCCTAGGGGTGGCGCCCCCACCTCTCCAGGTTACGTGAGATGGGGTGGGAGGGGCGCTCAGCCCCTTAGTGGGCTGATGTGCCCCCTCCCCTTGGCCCATAAGGCCCCCCAACGCTTGTCGGGGCCTCCGAAACCCCTTTCGGACACGCTGGTCATCACCTGGTACCCCCGGAACAATCCCAGACTCCAATACCCTTCGTCCAATATACCGATCTTTACCTACGGACCATTCCGGAGTTCCTCGTCACGTCCGGGATCTCATCCGGGACTCTGAACAACCTTCGGTAACCACATACTATTCCCATTACAACTCTAGCATCACCGAACCTTAAGTGTGTAGACCCTACGGGTTCGGGAATCATGCAGACATGACCGAGACAGCTCTCTGGCCAAGAACCAACAGCGGGATCTGGATACCTATGTTGGCTTCCACATGTTCCATGATGATCTCATCGGATGAACCACGATGTCGGGGATTCAATAATTCCCGTATACAATTCCCTTTGTCAATCGGCACGTTACTTGCCCGAGATTCGACCGTCGGTATCCCAATACCTAGTTCAATCTCGTTACCGGCAAGTCAGTTTACTCGTTCCATAATGCATGATCCCGCGACTAACTACTTAGTCACATTGAGTTCGTATGCAAAAGTTATGCCCATTTTACAAATTCCACAGAGATTTTGCAAATAAAGTCAAAATTCATATTTGTAAATTTTCCCAACAACTAGACCACATATCACATGGGAAACTTATTTTCTTTTATTTTTTTGACATTCCCATCATTTTCTTTTATTTATTTTAAAACTGAAAAAGCGGTCCAAGGGGGGTGCATTCGGGGCAATTTTGGGTCAAAATTAGTAATGGCGCACCGTGGGTGTGGTGCGCCATTACTAGTTAACTAGTAATGGCGCACCACACCCACGGTGCGCCATTACTAACTTTGAAAAAAAAATAAAAAAATTGTTAGTAATGGCGCACCGTGGGTGGGGTGCGCCATTACTAGTTAAAACTAGTAATTGCGCACCACAAACACGGTGCACCATTACTAACTTTGAAAAAAAAATAAAAAAAAGTTGGTAGTGGCGCACTGAGTGTGTGGTGCGCCATTACTAGTTAAACTAGTAATGTGGCACTATCCCCTGGTGCGCCATTACTAATTTTGAAAAAAAAATTAAAATTTTTTACTAGTAGTGGCACACCGTGTATGTGGTGCGCCATTAGTATTTGGTTTTTAATGACGTACCATTAGTGTCCATTTAATCTATAGCCGTTTTCCTAGTAGTGATGAGCTAGGAAAAGGGAATACGGCTTCCTTGCTCAGGTAGTGTGAGATTCGTATGCTCCTGTTTTCGATCCCACACCTGGCTCTTTGGGTATCCTATAATAATAGGGAAAGTCAACCATCGACGACATTTGCGCCAGGTGGCGCATGATAAGAGCAAATAAACCTTGTGAGCAACGTTTTTTTTCTGGAATACGCACGAGTGTGCTTATCATCTATTGAAGAAGGATAAGGGTGAAAGAAACCCATCCACAGTGTAGTCTTATAGATTACATCCGACAATACTCCACCCGGCCACAGACGGCCAAAAGTCCTAGCCTATACTCGCACCCACCCACCTAGCTAGCTTAGTCCAGAAGGCCTCGAGGTTGTCCTTGATGAGGCCCTTCTGGTGCCAGCTCCTACTTTCTCTGTTGATATCTGTGATAACCTGCCTCAAGGATGGTGTTGCCCCATCGAAAACGATAGCATTCGGTGCTTCCACAGTGTCCACAAGTCAAGTGTTAGTATTGTCCTGATGTCTCTGTCTGAGTGACCGCTATATATTTTCCCAGTGCAACAATCGACAAGTATATCCTCCTACTTGGGCGCACAATCTGGTGATCCCAAAGTTGCGCATACCACCGTCCATGCATGTCTAGCAAAGAAAGACCAAAGGAGGATGTGGTTGATTGTTTCCTCAAGTTGATCACATAACGGGCACTTGTCTTATTGCGGCAGCCCCCTCCTAGCCAGTCAGTCGGACGTCCAATATCTATTTTTGATTGCAAGCCAAGAGAAGAACCTGCAATGAAGAGGCACTCCTGATTTCCATGTGAAGTCCGCGGTTGTGCTCACTTTCTTGCCCCAAAACTTGGCGGAACATGCCGAACTTGTCGAGAACCAGCCACTTCTACCCTAGGTCCAAAGCATTGTGTCTGAGGTCGTGTCATCGAGCTCCACCATGGCTACTCGATCCTAGAGGGAGAAAAACTCTACGAGCAGATCGTGTGTCATCTCGAGGCCAAAATCGCACATCCAGGAGATGTTCATGATGGCATCATGGACCGTTCTCAATTTCTTGAGTTTCCTCGGCACACAATCATATATCATTGGTGCGAGTTCCTGCACTCCGTATCCATCCAACCATCGATCCTCCCAGAATAATGCTAAACGGCCACTCCCAATCACAGTTCTCGTCACTGCTCGGAAGGGAGCCATATCTTCCTTCAGGACCTTGAAATGGAACTTGGTCCATGCCCGTGTGGGGTCCGCTCGCTATAGCCAAGGCCATCTCGCGTGGATTGCACTATTCAGCCATGCAAGGTTGAGACTACAGACCTGTGAGGCGTCCCTCCATGTGGGTAGCTAGGCTGCAAGTTGATCCACTAGTCCTTGCAGCTGCAATGCCGATTGCTTTCTGATTGTTAGAGGTAGGCCCAAGTATTTGCAAGGGAACGAGCTTGTCGGGCAGCCCAATGTTGCAGTTGCTGCTACCAAATTCTCACACATCGTATGGTAATAGTTCCACTCTTGAGCAAGTTGACCCTTAGACCTGAAGCTTCTGCGAAAGTTCCAAAATGTCAGAGCAAGTTCTAAGCTCAATATCTTTTGGCTTGATGAAAACCATCACATCATCCGTAAACATGGATATGCTGGGGAGAGAGGAGACCTTGTGTTGTAGCTAGCCCAAACATCCTTTGAATGGGTTTCATGATCATTATGAATAGCATTGGTGATACGGAATCACCCTAGCGAAGCCCCTTGCATTTGAAGATAGTCCTTCGTGGCACTCCATTAATTAAGATCCTTGTGGAGGTAGTTCCTAGAAGGCCACAAATCCATGACACCCACTTGTCGCCGAAGCCCGTTTTTTGCGACATTTCGATGAGGAAAGGCCATTGCACCGAATAAAAAGCTTTCATAATGTCTAGCTTGAGCATGGTCGATGGGTCCCTAAGAGCATGCAGTTTACGTGCCGTCCCATGGACGAGCATGAAATTTTCACGTAATGATCTCCCTCTCACAAAGGTGCATTGGTGCATTCCCACAAGATTTGGCAGGTCATCTGCCGACCGATCCGAAAGCACCTTGTAAAAAAGAAATTATGGTGCCATGCACAAGACTCACAGGTCTGTAGTCCTTTATGTCAATCGCTCCATTCAGCTTGGGCAGTAGTGTGACAATTTTCTTGTTGACTGCTTGCAAACTGCGTTTGTCCCCGCGGTAGAACATGTCCAGAGCTCCCAGGAAATCCCCTTTAATTATGTGCCAACACGAGATGTAAAAACTCCCAATGAAACCATCGGGACCCGGCGCCTTGTCCAAGGGCATTCCCTTAACCACCTTTTTCCAGTTCTTGCTCTAAGAAAGGTCTTTCCAAGTTTTCGATGTTTGTACGCTGAAAGCCAAGCTTGTTGAGGTCCAGTGTGTATGGTCTCACTGCTGCATGCCCAAGGAGCTCATCATAATTATCATCCATCACCTTCGAGATTCGGTCAACCCCTGTTCTGATTTGGTCATTGTGCCTCAACGTGAGGATGGCGCTTTTTCTTCTTCTGTGCGGTGCATGCTAGTGAGAAAATGATGTGTTTGCGTCCCCCTCGTGAAGGTATGATAACCTGGATCTCTGCCTCGCAATCGAACGCTCCAGGGAGCAATGACCCAATAGTTTTTGTTTCAAGATCCACCGCAAGTTGTACTCTTCTTGCGACAACTGCCTTTCATCCATGGCCATGTCTAGCCTCCGGAGGATATCTAAGGCAATGGAAATCTGGAGTTTGACATTTTCAATCCATCTATCGCTCCAACTATGTACTTTCTTTGTTTGAATCTATGCCCGTTTAGGTGCACTTCCTTGAGCTCTAGAAGGTCGCCATCATTTGGAGATTGATGGCATCATTGCTTTTGTCTCCAGGATTCACTAGGAGGCCCATGGGTCAGCCAAAAGTTCCTGCACATCCACAAGCTCTTGAAGGAACTCTATCTTTTCCGCATCAAGTTGGGGCCCGTAGACCCCAGTGATCCACCACTTTGGTCCTTCCACCGGCTTAACCACCACCGTAAGAGTGTTAGTCGTGTTGTGCGGGTTTGTTAATTGTACCACCAATGCATCACAAGTCAAGAGGATACCACCTCGAGCGCCCACCATCGGCAAGTAGTAGAATTTCTTGAATTTATTACCGAGGCATTGCCTCACAATGTCAAGTGAGATGTTCTCCATCTCCGTCTCCTGAAAACATATAATTCTAGGACTCGCCAAGCAAACCACTTGAAATATAGAATTCCGACGTGCCGGGGAGTTGAGGCCTCGGACGTTCCACACTAAGAGTTTAATAGGTTGTAGCGCCATGATAACATCCTACAAATGAACCACCCTGACCAGGCAACTAGAGGCCTGGTTCCACCTCTCCTAGCAGCTCCTTAAGAGGGAGTGCCGCGGGCTCCCAGCCGAAGAGAGCCAAAACCGTGTTGTCTTCTTGTGAGCAACGTTGATATCGCGTTTTGTTTGGAGGTGTCACTCTTCTTGTCTTTGCTCCTGAAAGACTTTTACATTCACGATGCCAGCCCGAGGACGAGGCGTGTTTGCAATCTGTCAGCATATAGCAACCACGTTCAACACACACATTTGGCGAAATGCTTCATCTTTTATATATTTATAATGCCATAATCTTTTCTTACACCGCAGCAATGAACAGATACACACCACTTCCTACCGGGAGTGGTAACGCATACGGTAGCATAACAGAACACCACCGAGCCCTGAAGGCGTTAGGCCGCAGAGCTTGTTGCACACCAACGGCGCACTGTCGTTGCACACAGGAAAGCAGTCTGCGCGGCATGGCGTGGCCGCGCTAGGGCAAGCTAGCCCGTCGACGTAGGCCATCGCCGGCTGCCCCACGCCAGACAGGAGGATGACCAGCACGGCGCAGATGGCCGCCATCTTGAGTGCGGATCCTGCCATTGATCCTAGGTGCCAAGGAGTGGTTTAGCTAGCTAGCTAGGAAGATGATGCAATGTACCTCGATCGGGAAGTGACAATGTGTAGGTGTAGGTGGTGCTCTGACGAGACCTGGGCATAATCTCTTTATAGGCAAGAAACGCGGGAGGAACTGGGAGCAGCTAGGGCGATGCTGTTTGCATCGCCATTATTGTTACTAATCATGGAGCATGTATGCATCATGCGCCTCTGCGTACGTGTTGACTTCGTCACTTCAAATAGGTTCTGCATTGATTCAGGCAGATGGTTTCCTTGTCTCCAGGAAACAACTGATTCTCCTATGGCAATGTTTTTTCCCAGCAGAAATATGTAATTTGGGGTGTGCAAGTTTCTGCCAGCCACCTGAGAAAGTAGCTATAACGGTTTGTGTGCCAAGCTTATCATTCAAGTTTCTCGCCTTACTCGAATACTACATGGTATTTTATCATAAAAGTCTGTTGCAACAAACGTAAGGTGGCCAAATCTCGATATTTTTCATTTTGTAATGGAGCACACTTATGCACTATCTATCCTTCCTCTGTACACTAATCGCGCACCAGGTATATGCTCTCTATTGACTTTGTTGAAATATGTGTATGTACAGGGTGTAGTCCTTTTTGTGCGCAACTACAGGGTGTAGGGCTGCAGTATCTGTACATGCGATTCGGTAATCAGTTTTTTTTAGAAAACTCGCCATCTTTGTTGATTTGCAACAATTTGATAATCAGATTGTTCATCGCAAAAACCAAAAAAAAAAGAAAAAAAGTAAAAGGTTGTTGTAGACTGCATATCAAGTTGCCAACCACTAGTGAACCCACCTGTTATTGAATGATTAGAAGAACAGTGGTATCTCAGCCCGTCGGGGTTCAAGTCCTAGAGTTGCCACTGGCGCTCACATTTTTATAGATTTATTTCAGGCCTCCCGATGATGAGCGTTCAGTGGGTAGGGTGTGCGTGTATGTATTCATAAGGGTGAGTGTATATATATATATACGAGCGTCTACGTCTGTAGTGTGTTAAAAAAATTGCCAAACACTTTATGTTGGCCCCAAGCCTATAATAACAAGCATGCGTCCCTGCTATAGCCATACACCTCGATCTATTTTATAAAATTTAGGAGGAATATATAGTTAACTCGTGAGGTCGTGATCCTTACACATGTGCCACTACTCCACTACTTCCTCCGTTTTCATTTACTCATGAAGGGAGTACAATTGTTTTAGGGAACTCCACTACTAAAAGTCATGTGGCAGCATGCCGACAGTTGGGTCAAACAGTCACCATAACATAAGCTGAGGTTTTGCGCCGTAATTTTGGGTTTCCGCCAATTTTTTCTGTTTCTATTTTTGTTTTTTTCTTTCTCATTTGTATTTCTCCTATGCCAGATTTTCCTCCATAATTTTCTATTTTTTGTATACATGTTTTTTCCTAAACCCATGAACAATTTATTTCTAAGCATGAGCTCCTTTTGACATACATTACTATGTCGAGAGTAAATTATTTTAACAAACACATGAACATCTTTTAAACATGAGGCAGTTTTATGGATACATGAACATCTTGTTGAGGTATGGGTACATATATTAACTATTTAGTATTTTTTTCCTTTCTAAATATTTAGATAGAACATTTGGATCTTTGGTTACACTAGCAAGATGCCCGTGCATTGTACGGAACATCAAGATGCATTTTTTATAAAACACATGTTGTGATTGACCCATGCGGGAGTAATCCCATGTGTAAATGCTAATGATATCCCGAGAAAGAGGAGAGATAAGGTGATGAGGAGTGGGGCATGGCGGTGATTGATGGTCGCACTGAGCGGAGGCATGAGGATGGACGATGCCGGTAGCGTCCATCAAGCCAGATTGTTCCAGAGGCTTCCTTTTTTTAATTGCTCAACAATGAGGTTGTGGGAGATAATGTTGAACCAGGTGTGACGCCCCCGATTCAATCGTACACTAATCATGCACGCAAAGGTGTACGATCAAGATCAGGGACTCACCGGAAGATATCACAACACAACTCTAAAAGTAAAATAAGTCATACAAGCATCATAATACAAGCCAGGGGCCTCGAGGGCTCAAATACAAGTGCTCGATCATGACGAGTCAGCGGAAGCAACAATATCTGAGCACAGACATAAGTTAAACAAGTTTGCATTAAGAAGGCTAGCACAAACTGGGGTACAGATCGAAAGAGGCGCAGGCCTCCTGCCTGGGATCCTCCAAAACTACTCCTGGTCGTCGTCAGCGGCCTGCACATAGTAGTAGGCACCTCCAGTGTAGTAGGAGTCGTCGTTGACGGTGGCGTCTGGCTCCTGGGCTCCAACGTCTGGTTGCGGCATCCGAGAAGAAGAGGAAAACGGGGGGAAAGAGGGAGCAAAGCAACCGTGAGTACTCATCCAAAGTACTCGCAAGCAAGGAGCTACACTACATATGCATGGGTTGTTGGAGAATGTAGCAGAAATTCAAAATTTTCTACGCATCACCAAGATCAATCTATGGAGATTCTAGCAACAAAAGAGGGATAGGATGAGCATCTTCATACCTTTGAAGATCGCTAAGCGGAAGCGTTACAAGAAAGCGGTTGATGGAGTCGTACTCGCGGCGATTCAAATCGTGGATGATCTGATCTAGCGCCGAACGGACGGCGCCTCTGCGTTCAACACACGTACAGCCCGGGGACGCCTCCTCCTTCTTGATCCAGCAAAGGGAGAGGAGAAGTTGAGGGAGAACTCCGACAGCATGACGGCATGGTGGTGGTGGAGCTCGTGGTATTCCTGCAGGGCTTCGCCAAGCACTACGGAGGAGGAGGTGTTAAAGGAGGGAGAGGGCTGCGCCAGGGGAAGGGTGCGGCTTCCCTCTCTCTCCCTCACTATATATAGGGGTAAGGGGGCAGGAGGAGGCGCCCTAGGGTTTCCCTAGGGGAGGGGCGGTGGCCACAGGGGAAACCCTAGATGGGTTTGGGCGCCCCCACCCCTAGGAAACTTGCCCCCCAAGCCGGGAGGGGTGGCTGCCCTATGGGTGGCGCCCCCACCTCTCCAGGTTACGTGAGATGGGGTGGGAGGGGCGCTCAGCCCCTTAGTGGGCTGATGTGCCCCCTCCCCTTGGCCCATAAGGCCCCCAGCGCTTGTCGGGGCCTCCGAAACCCCTTTCGGACACGCTGGTCATCATCTAGTACCCCCGGAACAATTTCGGACTCCAATACCCTTTGTCCAATATACCGATCTTTACCTCCGGACCATTCCAGAGTTCCTCGTCACGTCCGGGATCTCATCCGGGACTCCGAACAACCTTCGGTAACCACATACTATTCCCATTACAACTCTAGCATCACCGAACCTTAAGTGTGTAGACCCAACGGGTTCGGGAATCATGCAGATATGACTGAGACAGCTCTCTGGCCAATAACTAACAGCGGGATCTGGATACCCATGTTGGCTCCACATGTTCCACGATGATCTCATCGGATGAACCACGATGTCGGGGATTCAATCAATCCAGTATACAATTCCCTTTGTCAATCGGCATGTTACTTGCCCGAGATTCAACCGTCGGTATCCCAATACCTCATTCAATCTCGTTACCGGCAAGTCAGTTTACTCGTTCCGTAATGCATGATCCCGCGACTAACTACTTAGTCACATTGAGTTCGTATGCAAAAGTTATGCCCATTTTACAAATTCCAGAGAGATTTTGCAAATAAAGTCAAAATTCATATTTGTAAATTTTCCCAACAACTAGACCACATATCACATGGAAAACTTATTTTCTTTTATTTTTTTTGACATTCCCATCATTTTCTTTTATTTATTTTAAAACTGAAAAAGCGGTCCAGGGGGTGCATTCGGGGGAATTTTGGGCCAAAGTTAGTAATGGCGCACCGTGGGTGTGGTGCGCCATTACTAGTAATGGCGCACCACACCCACGGTGCGCCATTACTAACTTTGAAAAAAAATATTTAGTAATGGCGCACCGTGGGTGCGGTGCGCCATTACTAACTTTGAAAAAAAAATAAAAAATATATGTTGGTAGTGGCGCACTGAGTGTGTGATGCGCCATTACTAGTTAAACTAGTAATGGCGCACTATCCCCTGGTGCGCCATTACTAATTTTGGAAAAAAATAAAAAAAATTACTAGTAGTGGCACACCGTGTATGTGGTGCGCCATTAGTATTTGGGTTTTAATGGCGTACCATTAGTGTTCATCTAATCTATAGCCGTTTTCCTAGTAGTGATGAGCTAGGAAAAGGGAAAACGGCTTCCTTGCTCAGGTCGTGTGAGATTCGTATGCTCCTGTTTTCGATCCCACACCTGGCTCTTAGGGTATCCTATAATAATTGGGAAAGTCAACCATCGAGGACATTTGCGCCAGGTGGCGCATGATAAGAGCAAATAAACCTTGTGAGCAACGTTTTTTTTCTTCTGAAATACGCACGAGTGTACTTATCATCTATTGAAGAAGGATAAGGGTGAAAGAAACCCATTCACGGTGTAGTCTTATAGATTACATCTGACAATACTCCAACCGGCCACAGACGGCCAAAAGTCCTAGCCTATACTCGCACCCACCCACCTAGCTAGCTTAGTCCAGAAGGCCTCGAGGTTGTCCTTGATGAGGCCCTCCTGGTGCTAGCTCCTACTTTCTCTGTTGATATCTGTGATAACCTGCGTCAAAGATGGTGTTGCCCCATCGAAAACGATAGCATTCGGTGCTTCCACAGTGTCCACAAGTTAAGTGTTAGTATTGTCCTGATGTCTCTGTCTGAGTGACTGCTATATATTTTGCCAGTGCAACAATCGACAAGTATATCCTCCTACTTGGGCGCACAATCTGGTGATCCCAAAGTTGCGCATACCACCGTCCATGCATGTCTAGCAAAGAAAGACCGAAGGAGGATGTGGTTGATTGTTTCCTCAAGTTGATCACATAACAGGCACTTGTCTTGTTGCGGCAGCCCCCTCCTAGCCAGTCAGTCGGACGTCCAATATCTATTTTTGATTGCAAGCCAAGAGAAGAACCTGCAATGAAGAGGCACTCCTGATTTCCATGTGAAGTCCGCGGTTGTGCTCACTTTCTTGCCCCAAAACTTGGTGGAACATGCCGAACTTGTCGAGAACTAGCCACTTCTATCCTAGGTCCAAAGCATTGTGTCTGAGGTCGTGTCATCGAGCTCCACCATGGCTACTCGATCCTAGAGGGAGAAAAACTCTAGGAGCAGATTGTTTGTCATCTCGAGGCCAAAATCGCACACCCAGGAGATGTTCATGATGGCATCGTGGACCGTTCTCAATTTCTTGAGTTTGCTTGGCACACAATCATATATCATTGGTGCGAGTTCCTGCACTCCGTATCCATCCAACCATCGATCCTCCCAGAATAAGGCTAAACGGCCACTCCCAATCACAGTTCTCATCACTGCTCAGAAGGGAGCCATATCTTCCTTCAGGACCTTGAAATGGAACTTGGTCCATGCCCGTGTGAGGTCCGCTCGCTATAGCCAAGGCCATCTCGCGTGCATTGAACTATTCAGCCATCCAAGGTTGAGACTACAGACCTGTGAGGCATCCCTCCATGTGGGTAGCTAGGATGCTAGTTGATCCACTAGTCCTTGCAGCTGCAATGCCGATTGCTTTCTGATTGTTAGAGGTAGGCCCAAGTATTTGCAAGGGAACCAGCTTGTCGGGCAGCCCAATGTTGCAGTTGCTGCTACCAAATTCTCACTCGAACATCGTATGGTAATAGTTCCACTCTTGAGCAAGTTGACCCTTAGACCTGAAGCTTCTGCGAAAGTTCCAAAATGTCAGACCAAGTTCTAAGCTCAATATCTTTTGGCTTGATGAAAACCATCACATCATCCGTAAACATGGACATGTTGTGCTTGATTCCTCTCTATGTCAAGGGAGAGAGGAGACCTTGTGTTGTAGCTAGCCCAAACATCCTTTGAAGGCGTTTCATGATCATTATGAATAGCATTGGTGATACGGAATCACCCTAGCGAAGCCCCTTGCATTTGAAGATAGTCCTTCGTGGCACTCCATTAATTAAGATCCGTGTGGAGGTAGTTCCTAGAAGGCCACAAATCCATGACACCCACTTGTCGCCGAAGCCCGTTTTTTGCGACATTTCGATGAGGAAAGGCCATTGCACCGAATAAAAAGATTTCATAATGTCTAGCTTGAGCATGGTCGATGGGTCCCTAAGAGCATGCAGTTTACGTGCCGTCCCATGGACGAGCATGAAATTTTCACGTAATGATCTCCCTCTCACAAAGGTGCTTTGGTACATTCCCACAAGATTTGGCAGGTCTTCTGCCGACCGATCCGAAAGCACCTTGTAAAAAAGAAATTATGGAGCCATGCACAAGACTCACAGGTCTGTAGTCTTTTATGTCAATCGCTCCATCCAGCTTGGGCAGTAGTGTGACAATTGTCTTGTTGACTGCTTGCAAACTGCGCTTGTCCCTGCAGTAGAACATGTCCAGAGCTCCCAGGAAATCCCCTTTAATTATGTGCCAACACGAGGTGTAAAAACGCCCAGTGAAACCATCGGGACCCGGCGCCTTGTCCAAGGACATTCCCTTAACCACCTTTTTCCAGTTCTTGCTCTAAGAAAGGTCTTTCCAAGATTTCGATGTTTGTACGGTGAAAGCCAAGCTTGTTGAGGTCCAGTGTGTATGGTCTCACTGCTGCATGCCCAAGGAGCTCATCATATTATCATCCATCACCTTCGAGATTCGGTCAACCCCTGTTCTGATTTGGTCATTGTGCCTCAACGTGAGGATGGCGTTTTTTCTTCTTCGGTGCGGTGGATGCTAGTGAGAAAATGATGTGTTTGCGTCCCCCTCATGAAGGTATGATAACCTGGATCTCTGCCTCGCAATCGAGCGCTCCAGGGAGCAATGACCCAATAGTTTTTGTTTCAAGATCCACCGCAAGTTGTACTCTTCTTGCGACAACTGCCTTTCATCCATGGCCATGTCTAGCCTCCGGAGGATATCTAAGGCAATTGAAATCTGGAGCTTGACATTTTCAATCCATCTATCTCTCCAACTCTGTACTTTCTTTGTTGTAGCCCTCAACTTAGAATCTAGAGCAACATACGGGTTCCGATCTGACAGTATGGAGTTCACCGCTTCCGTAACCGTTTGGAAAAAACCCTCAGGCTTCGTCCAGAAATATTCAAACCTGAATAATTTCCCATAAGTGAATTCCGCATCCAAACCCAACAACAATGGGCAATGGCCCGACACTGTGGACCCCATGGTAGCCAGGAAGCTCGAAGTGTTGTTTTCTTCCCATGAGTTGGTACAAAAGACATGGTCAATCTTCTGAAGTGTTGGCCTCTCGCTCTCATTCGATAACGTGAATCTATGCCCCGTTTAGGTGCACTTCCTTGAGCTCTAGAAGGTCGCCATCATGCGGAGATTGATGGCATCATTGCTTTTGTCTCCAGGATTCACTAGGAGGCCCATGGGTCAGCCAAAAGTTCCTGCACATCCACAAGCTCTTGAAGGAACTCTATCTTTTCCGCATCAAGTTGGGGGCCGTAGACCCCAGTGATCCACCACTTTGGTCCTTCCACCGGCTTAACCACCACCGTAAGAGTGTTAGTCGTGTTGTGCGGGTTTGTTAATTGTACCACCAATGCATCACAAGCCAAGAGGATACCACCTCGAGCGCCCACCATCGGCAAGTAGTAGAATTTCTTGAATTTATTACCGAGGCATTGCCTCACAATGTCAAGTGAGATGTTCTCCATCTCCATCTCCTGAAAACATATAATTCTAGGACTCGCCAAGCAATCCACTTGAAATATAGAATTCCGACGCGCCGGGGAGTTGAGGCCTCGGACGTTCCACACTAAGAGTTTAATAGGTTGTAGCGCCATGATAACATATTACAAATGAACCACCCTGACCAGGCAACTAGAGGCCTGGTTCCACCTCTCCTAGCAGCTCCATAAGAGGGAGTGCCGCGGGCTCCCAACCGAAGAGAGCCAAAATCGTGTTGTCTTCTTGTGAGCAACGTTGATATCGCGTTTTCTTTGGAGGTGTCACTCTTTTTGTCTTTGCTCCTGAAAGACTTTTACATTCAAGATGCCGGCCCGAGGACGAGGCGTGTTTCCAGTCTGTCAGCATATAGCAACCACGTTGGACACACACATTTGACGAAATGCTTCATCTTTTATATATTTATAATGCCATAATCTTTTCTTACACCGCAGCAATGAACAGATACACACCACTTCCTACCGGGAGTGGTAACGCATACGGTAGCATAACAGAACACCACCATCTGTCGATCCATGAATGGATAGACGACCAGTGATGCGTGACAGAAATAATTGCGGAAGGAAGTGTAAAAAAATTGAGGAAGGAAACATCAAAGAGTTGGCTATTGCCAACATACGTACGCCGCGTTCACCGCGCGATGGTAAGAAATCTCTGAAGTTGCATGCATGGCCGTGGCAGTCACCGGGCGCCGATCAGGGAGTCTAGGGCTCGCACATGTTCTTGCAGATGGCCATGCAAGCTGTGAAGAAATGGTCCACGCAGGCCTTGTCCACGACGCCGAGCCCTGAAGGCGTTAGGCCGCAGAGCTTGTTGCACACCAACGGCGCACTGTCGTTGCACACAGGAAAGCAGTCTGCGTGGCATGGCGTCGCCGCGCTAGGGCAAGCGGGAGGAACTGGAAGCAGCTAGGGCGACGCAAGCTGTTTGCATCGCCATTATTGTTACTAATCATGGAGCATGTATGCATCATGCGCCTCTGCGTACGTGTTGACTTCGTCACTTCAAATAGGTTCTGCATTGATTCAGGGAGATGGTTTCGCTGTCTCTAGGAAACAACTGATTCTCGTATGGCAATGTTTTCTCCCAGCACAAATACGTAATTTCAGGTGTGCATGTTTCTGCCAGCCAACTGAGAAAGTAGCTACTCCCTCCGTTCCAAAATAGATGACTCAACTTTGTACTAACTTTAGTACAAAGTTGGGTCATCTATTTTGAAACAGAGGGAGTATAACGGTTTCTGTGCCAAGCTTATCATTCAAGTTTCTCGCCTTACTTGCAACAATCGTAATGTGGCCAGATCTCGACATATGTGGCCAGATCTCGATATGTTTCATTTCGTAATTGAGCACACTTATGCACTATCTATCCTTCCTCTGTGCACTAATCGCGCACCAGGTATATGCTCTCTGTTGACTTTGTTGAAATATGTGTATGTACAGGGTGTAGGCCTTTTTCTTGCGCAACTGCAGGGTGTAGGGCTGCAGTATATGTGGGTAGGGTGTGCGTGTATGTATTCATAAGGGTGAGCGTATATGCATATGTATGAACGTCTGTGTCTGTACTGTGTTAAAAAAAATTGCCAACCACTTTATGTTGGCCTCAAGCCTATAATAACAAGCACGGTCCCTGCTATAGGCATACACCTCAATCTATTTTATAAAATTTAGGAGGAATATATAGTTAACTCGTGAGTCGTGATCCTTACACATGTGCCACTACTCCACTACTTCCTCCATTTTCATTTACTCATGAAGGGAGTACAATTTTTTTAGGGAACTCCACTACCAAAAGTCATGTGGCAGCATGTCGACAGTTGGGTCAAACCGTCACCATAACATGTGCCCAGGTTTTGCGCTGTAATTTTGGGTTTCTGCCAATTTTTTCTGTTTCTATTTTTGTTTTTTTCTTTCTCATTTGTATTTCTCCTATACCAGATTTTCCTCCATGATTTTCTAGTTTTTGTATACATGTTTTTTTTCTAAACTCATGAACAATTTATTGCTAAACATGAGCTCCTTTTAACATACATTACTATGTCGAAAGTAAATTACTTTAACAAACACATGAACATTTTTTAAACATGAGGCAGTTTTATGGATACATGAACATCTTGTTGAGGTATGGGTACATACATTAACTGTTTAGTATTTTTTTTCTAAAATATATTTGGATAGAACATTTGGATCTTTGGTTACATAGCTTATTGGGGCGGCCCATGTAGTAACCTCGTGGGCGTTATAGTGGCAAACTGGCAAGAACTAGAAGAACGCCCGTGCGTTGCAACGGGGCCACATTAACTTTAAAAGTTCAATATCAATTATGTTAATATTACATTGAATATTCTCATCCATATTAAGTAACATCGACGACCTTTTTTACCATCAAATTCACACACACACACACACACACACACACACACACACACACACACACACACACACCCTCTCCCTCCCTCTTCCTCACTCTCTCTCCCCTCTCCCTCACTCGGGAGGTGGGACGAAAATAAACCCGAAACGGAGACTACCAACTGAGACATTAGGAGTAGAGATCATTTAGTTGATAAGAATAAATAGAAAACGGTGTTAAAAAGGAGAAACAGATTAGAATACATTGAAAAACCAAAAGGACGATGTAAAAGGGGATTCGCCCTGCCCCCCGGGCCTTGCCACCGAACCGGCTCAGCGGTCCAGTCCCCGCGCGGTCGTCTTCTCCTGTTCCCCGAGCCACGTCGCTACAGAGACGGGCTCCCGCCCGACCACCTCGCTGGCATCGAAGGGGAATGGATAAGGGTGACGCCCTGCCTTCCCTACCCCATGGCCTCACTCCTCCTTGACGCCCCCTCCCAAATCCACTTCTCCTCCTCGCTCGCTCGACCCCGTCGATCTGGAGGAAGTCAGACGCCACGGCCACCATGACCGACCCCGTCCACATGGCCACTGCCCTCCCTGCGGGCTAGGAGCTTGTCGAGGAGCTCCGAATGCCTTCGCTACTTCGTCTGCGCCAACGAGATCAAGTCCAGCACCCCCGCATCGATGTCGTTGCCATCTTCCTCAACCTTGGGCCACCGCGACATTGCCGTTCGATCCGCGTCGCCCCGAGCTCCCATGTCTTCGCCTAGGGCGCCATTGACACCGCCATGATCTCCTCTTGCCTTTTCCTTGTCTCCCCTCTTGTTTGCTCTCGTTAGGTATTTCGCCGTGGCCGAGAACCGCCGTCCACCATGGCCATTGCAGGGGTAGCCACCGAGCTCCTCGGATTGACCCCGTGGCACATGCCCGCTCCTATGCATGCCCATGCCCGAGCCTACCGCTCTTCTTCCGCGCCCCCGGGGCCATTCCCTCTCCATGCCCACGCCCGTGCTACACCGCGTCGGTCGCGCCCGCCGCTGCCGGCGTGCTCGCCGCAGCCACCGCACCATTGTGCCCCGCGCGACACACACCCTGGTCGCGCGCCACACTCTCGCTGGCTGCGCTCGCCCCGTCTGCTGCCCCCCTGCCTCGTGCCGCCTCTAGTCATGGCCATCTTCTGCCGGCCGCCCCCTCAGCCTCGCCTACTGCGTGTTGCTTCCTGCTGCTATGCGCTGCTCTACTGCTGGTACACTGCTGCACCATGCCCTCGACACCGCCGTGGACAAATGTGGCAGAGGGATTGTTAATGGAGTACGAGAAGGAGGTGGCAGAGAAGTTGTGGAGAGGCAGGAGGTCTGGGGCGGTGTCACCTAGCTGTGGTGGAGGTGTTTATCCGACAAGGAGCCGGAGTGGAAGGAGAGGTCACAATTGGAAAGAATCACAAAAAAATCATAACCCGGAGATCTCAGTTCAAAAAAATGCTAATATCGATGGAAAACATAGAAAATGTTTGTTGTTATCAAGGAAAGGTAAAAATTTAGGAAAGTTAGGATTTTTGAACTGATTTCTATGCAAATGGGGTTTTATTGTTGGATAACGTGATATCAGTACATGCCCGTTTGTGACGTGTCTGATTAGGAAAGTTTGCAAATGTTAAGAAACTATTTATTGGGAGGAAAGTTGTGACGTGTCTGTTATTTGTTTCCTAAAACAAATTTCACTAATAAGTTAGGAAAGTTAGATTAAAATGTATTATTTGTTTCCTAAAAATATGTTATTTGTTTCCTAAGACAAATTGAACCAATAAAAGGAATCAATTGATTTGCATAATTTAAGGAAGTTAGATTAAAATGTATTATTTGTTTTCTGAAAATCTGTTATTTGTTTCCTAAGACAAATTGAACCAATAAAAGGAATCAATTGATTTGCATAATTTAAGGTAGTTAGATTAAATGTATTATTTGTTTTCTGAAAATCTGTTATTTGTTTCCTAAGACAAATTGAACCAATAAAAGGAATCGATTGATTTAGATAAGTTAGGAAAGTTAGATTAAAATGTATTATTTGTTTCCTAAAAATCTGTTATTTGTTTCCTAAGACAAATTGAACCAATAAAAGAAATCGATAGATTTGCATAATTTAAGGAAGTTAGATTAAAATGCATTATTTGTTTCCTAAAAATTTGTTATTTGTTTCTAAGACAAATTGAACCAATAAAAGGAATCGATTGATTTGCATAAGTTAGGAAAGTTAGATTAAAATGTATTATTTGTTTCCTAAAAATCTGTTATTTGTTTCCTAAGACAAATTGAACCAATAAAAGGAATCGATTGATTTGCATAATTTAAGGAAGTTAGGTTAAAATGTATTATTTGTTTTCTGAAAATCTGTTATCTTCCCGACCCAGAACGACGGGGATGCCACATGATAGTATGGCACCAACCCATCGTCTGTGCGCTGACGAGTGACGACAGAGACGACTGAGCCTGAAACTTAATCTGAGTACGAATAATCAACAGTGACGGCAACTGTTGCGGGCTTGCGGGGAGGTACCCTCACCTGGACAATGATCTTTGGTCGGAGCGCAGAGGTAAGGGGTGTTGTTGGCGACATGCAGGTCGTCCACTCGAGAGGCGGCGCTGGATATTAATGGAGATCGTGCAGGCAGACAACGAGGTGGAGTGGTTCATCTGTGCAGCCTGCTTCCGATCCAATTTGCGATATTCCCTCATGTGGATGCGACCCCATCATGTAGCCATACAAAACGATATAGGAACCATGATTAGATAAATATACAATGATCAATTGGACTGTATTAGAATTGGAGAGAGAATGAATATACAGGAAACATGCAGGTCGAGCAAGCCAGCCTTTCCTATGGTCGTCTTGTTCCTGCAGATGTTAAGCTAATACCGAATCCAATGTTTAAAACCAATCAATCCCTAGTCTCTTTCTCTGCCAGCGAAAGTTAATCTCTGGCGCCCTTCGTCCAAATTGAATTATATCAAACTGAGCAGGACCGACATAATTATGGGAAAGCCATATAAGAGAGATTAGTGGGAAGGAGAGGATTACGTCCCGGATTTTTAGAAGAAATGTGTGTTAGTGTTAATAGGAAGGAGGGGATAGTGTCCTGATTTTTTTACTGGGGAGATGTGCATTAAAGGAAAGATAGATTGTGTCCTGATTTCCTGCATGAAAAAAGAAAACCGGAAACTTGGAGAAGATCGAGGGGTGGGGCGGGCTAGGGGGTGGAGGTGTGACGAAAAAAATCGGACAAAAATAAACTGTAGAGTTTAGCCCATGATCATTAGGAGTAGAGATTAGCTCTTTCACCTTGTCAGACAGTCCCTTCAATCCAAGAATATACAACATCTAGAAGAAATAAAACCAATGACATAATTAGTAAACAATTTCAGCGACAAAAGGATAAACAAATTGGATTTTTAAAACAAAACCTGCACCTACACAAGTATATGTTATATTAACAAAAGTGCAGATCCCGTCCCACTCTTCTTCCGAATAGCAATCTTGGTGAGTGATCTCGACCGGGTTCGATCGGCATGGCGTGTCGTTCCTCCAGGAGTGGGTGCTGAGAGGAAGGATGGCAAACCTCCATTGTCAATCGGCCGGAGCTGCATCGTCATTTGCATCAGAGCATGGACGAAATCGAGATGGTAGAGGTTGAGGAATTTGTAGGACGTGAGGGTTTAGGGTGGGCATCACGAGAACTCACCCATATCTTGGGAGATGGCAGACCCGAGGTGCAGTCGTGTTCGTGCTTCAGGGGCTGCGACATGTTGTCCTCACCGCCATCGCCTGTCGATGCCACTTCAGCGCCACGAGCATGGGACTGAGGGACGAAGGGAAGGAAGCGAGCTAATGACGTACCTATGTTTGGTATGTAATACCCTCCATTAAGAGTAGATATTTTCTTAAAATCGGTTATTTTGTTTCCTAATTAATGTGATTGAGCAATTTAAGGTAAGGTTAATTAATTTAAATTTGATATTTAGAGATTGATCGTGATTGATTCTTTCACATAAAGACATTACTAAAAATAACTTGCACCAGCATGGAAAGTTATGATCCGTTAAGATTTTTTTCGTTGTGTGAGAGGGTGACACGAAACTAAACCGGTGGGGTGGGGGAGGGACGGAAAAAAACCAGCGAAGTAAAACGGTTGAAAGTGGTGGGACGAAAATAAACCGTACAAGGCTACCAACTGCTCCATTAGGAGTAGAGATAACGACGGGAGTTTGGGCGTGTGCGGGACTCGATCGCGGGGTTTTTCTTGGTTTTTCACGGCTGAGGGGGAGGTGGGAGGAAGTACCAAAGAAGTACCAAAAAAGACCGGATAAGGTGGGACGAAAATAAAACCCGAAATGCGATCTACCAACTGAAACATTAGGAGTAGAGATATCTGCATGAGACCTGTCTCGCTTATAGCGGGGACCTCCTAATTGGCGCTCTAAGTGCCGTTTGGTGCCTTCGGCTACGCGTAGCTGGCCAGCCCAGTAGCCTGCACGGAAAAGGAAACATGGGAAAAAAAGGACATCAACTGTAATAGAAATATGCGATCGCTGTGAATCGAACTCGGCAGCACAACATAGAAAGCCTAACCCACTAACCACTACACAAAATTACTTATGTTCTCTACTTCTAGAAAATGTTAACTTTTCGTTTAGTAAAACATCAACGTATACCCAATATAAATTATCTAAAAAAGACAATGTAAATTTGAAAATTAAAGAGCATGTATTTTGAAAAAAAACCATCGATTTTTAAGAAAAGTTCATAAAACTGAAAAAACTTCATCAACTTTTAAAAACAGTTCATTGATTTTGAAAAAAAGTTCATCCATTTTCAAAAAATGTTCATAGACTTTGAGAAAAGTTTCATCAACTTTGATAATTGTTCATAAGTTTTGAAAAAAAATCATAAAGGTGGAACAAGTTTGTCAAATTTAAAAAATAATTCACGGATTTGAAAAAACGTTCATCGATTTGGAAAACTCATCAAATATGAAAAGAAAATCTTTTATTTTGAAAAATGTTCATCGATTTTTCAAAAAACTGATCAACTTTTTAAAAATATCATTGATTTTGAAAAAAAAATCCATTAAATTCGAGAAAGTTCAAGCATTTTAAAAAATGTAAAATAATAAGGAAAAATGTAAAGAAAAAGGACAAATATTAAAGAAAAAAACTAAAGTTGGTCAACAAGGGGCATTCCGCGTACTGAAAAACAATAAAATGAAGAAAAAGAAGTGAGATGTCACAAGCGTGAAGTTATTTTCTTTTTTGCGAATAGTCACAAGCGTGAAGTTGCCTGAGTGGTTAGCGCGGTTTACTCTTGAGGAATAGGTCGCGGGTCCGGTTCTTGACCAGCGGGTGCCTGAAGCGCCAAATTGGTCATGACCTTATAGCGACGGTAGCTTCTCTCGCCTGAAGGACTTCTTATCTCGCATAACAACTTGGCCGGTCCATTTATCTATTTTTTGATCACTGTCACACGACACTCAAACACAATCGATTGATTCATTGGTTCGAATCTTGTTTTTTTTTCTCTTTTGGTTTCTAGTTTCTTGACCAATTTTTCGTTTTTCTTTATTTTTTAACCGGTTTTCTTCTTTTTTTTCCTTTATTTTTTCACCAGTTTTCATACGGTATCATAATAGTACACCACCATCTGTTGATCCATGGATAGAAGTCCAGTGATGTGTAACAGAAATAACTGCCGAGTAGATACAAAAAAAGAAACAGAAATCACGGAATGAAACATTCAAGAGTTCGGTATGCCAACATATAGGTACAGTGTGTTCACTGCACACGATGGTAAGAAAACTCCGGCCGGCATAGCCAGCGCTACCGGGGCTGGGTGGGGGGGGGGGGGGGGGTCGTATCTGGTGCACCAAGGCAATTGGTGCTACCAGTGCACCGTACCCCGTTGCACATTCAAAAATGTTTAATAAAATTCAGAGAAAATTTAGTGCATCAATACAACATAAATGTATGTTTTCATAAAAATTCAAATCAAAATTCAAAACAATGGTCAAGATACAAAAATGACAAATTTGACTTCAATGTGCTAATGGGCCAAAACTGAATCCCAACTTGTGTTATGTACTATTTAGTGTCAAATTTGTTATTTTTGTATCTCGAGCAATGTTTCGAATATTGATCTAAACTTTTGTGCCAAGATACATTCATGTTCTATTAATGCACTAGTTATTTACGGATTTTTTTCAAATATTTTTTAATGTGCAACGGGCGACTAGTGCACCGATAGCACAAATTGCCCTGGTGCACCAGATACACCCCCCTAGGTGGGGATCAGGGAGTCTGAACCGGCTCGCACATGGTCTTACAGGCTACCATGCAATTGGGGAAGAAATGATCCATGCAGGCCTGGTCCACCATGCCGAGCACCGGCGGCATTTGGGTGCAGAGCATGTTGCACATCATCAGAGTAACGGTGCCACACGCAAATATGCATTCGCCGCGGCATGGCATCGCGGCGCTAGGGAAAGCTACCCCATCAACGTAGGCCACCGCTGTCTGGCCCGCTATACATAGGAGGATGACCAGCACGCCGTAGATGGCCGCCATCTTAAGCGCGGATGCAGCCATTGACGTACGCACCAAAGAGTGGTTTTGTAGAAGTGCATGCCCTAGCCAATGCAACCAAAAGACCAATCTGATGGAAGAGACTACACAGCACATTATACGTCAACACTCCCCCTCACGTGTGGCTCCCTCGGGCCTAAACATGGACCGAAAGTGGGCTGCAATATAATTGCGCCAGCCGGGTCTTGAACTCAACACCTCTTGGCTCTGATACCATGTTAGAAGGGAGAGAGAGAATTGGTGAAATTGTTTGTTGTATTGCTTGAGCCTCGTGGGCATATAAACATGAGTACATGATCTACTTGGAGTACAAGACAAGCCAGAATACTTCCTAGTTTATCATATGTTTCCTAATACAATCACATTACTCAACATCCCTCCACAGTCACAACGGTAGCGACGCAGACGGTGAGACTGAAGAAGAATCCGAAGGCAAACCGACGGACACACACCCCCACTGTCGTAACGGTCGATGCATCGCAGAGTCGTGGATGGAGTGGAATCCGATGAGGTTGCTCAAGCAGGAGATAGCACTTTGTGTCGTTTGTCGATCTAGCCGAGAGTGTGGGTGGTGTAGCCGTGGTCGAGGTAGCCGTGCGAAGAATGTCGTGGTCGATGTCGAGTCAGGGTGGACGGTGTCGAGGAAGTCGTCGTGGAGCCGCGGGCGCAAGGGGGCGTTGAGTTAGCATGGGCGCAGTGGTGTCGAAGTAGTGGTGCGCCGAAAAGAAGATGTTGTTGATGATGCTTCGTGGCGGGCTTGCCAAGCCCGGGGACACATCGTGGACGAAGGCACGCACCGGTGTTGCCAGCATCGGGCATGCATAGAAGGACGAAGATGAAGTTGACGAAGCGCCGACCAGGCTTGCCAGGCCTGGGGACACGTCGTGGATGAAGGCACGCAACGGTTTTGCCAGCACCGGGCATGCGGAGACTGGGACCTGCACGAGCTGTATGCCATGTCAGAGAATTTGGAGAGGCCAGTAGAGAAGAACTCGACGACGAGTGCGGCGTTCATCGGTGTGAGGCCAATGTCACCAATGGTGGTCGGAGTAGACGAACTGGTCGGCGTAGATGACGGCGACGCTGACGACGGGCTGGTGTCGGACAAAGACAAAGGAGGTGGACGGGCGGCTGCGATGGCTACAGGGGTAGCGGCGGCGGCGGCCAAAGAAGAGTGGTGGCGGCTGCCTGACAGCGGCGGTGGCAGCTAGGTTAGGAGCGCAGCGACGGTGCTCGAAGTAGGCAAAGAACCCTGACAACATGACGAAGACCGACGCGGACGGTGGTGTTCCCGCGCCAAAGGAGACGGTGCGGCACATACCACGGGAGGTCGACGCGTGGTGACAGCGGAGTGGACCACGGGCCGCGGCGCTATGGCCCGAAGGGGCAACGCAGCGGCGGCAGGAAGACCTTGAGGCGGCGGCATGGACCGCGGGCCGCGACGCTACCGCCTGAAGGGGCAGTGCAGTGGCGGAGCGCGGGTCGGTGCAACCGCGGGGATGTCCTCAGGGCAGCGGCTGGGACCGCGTATCGCGGCACTACGGCCCGTAGGGGCGACACAGTGGCGACGCGCGAGTCGATGCAGCCACGAGGAGAACCACGGGGCAGTGGGGCTGCGGCCCGACGGGGCGACACAACGACAGCCCGTTGCTCGATCGATGGAGGGGCGCGCTGAACTCGGGGACGATCTTCACGGGACCTGCGGAGGTGCGCGTAATCGACGTGCTAGGTCGGTCGCGCGGCATAGATGAGGTGGATCGCGGCGAGCGGGTGATCAAGCTGATCGCGCGCGAGGTCGGGGACACCGCTCGGTGGAGGCGGCGTGGTGGCGGAGTTCGAGATGAGGCCAGCGACAACGGACGGTGTGGGACGTCGTGCGGGCGAGCTTGTCAGCACCGACACCCGAGCCAAAGCAGCGTTGGCGCTTGGGCAGCGAGGCCCAAGCGACCAACCGAGCAGCGGCACCCGAGTTGAGGCAGCCGACGAGCCTGATGCAGCCGTCCCGACGCAACCGAGGACGAGGCCGGCGAGGTAGACCGCCGGGCCACCGTGCTGACACGGCGGAGGCGGGTGACGTGGATCGATGGGCGGGCCAGCGCGCGAGCGACGGTTATGATTGGCCATTGCATGGCGCGAGGCCACCGGGTCGGGGCGATGCAGGTTTCCCGATCAGAGCTGGGCGGTGACGGCCGACGCAGGGCGACGAGCGGACCAACGCGCGGACGACAGCTAGTCTTGACAGGCCGCCTCGACGCGCGTGGCCGCCGAGTTGGAGGAGATGCCGGCTGGTCGCACCGGGGTTGGAGTAGAGGCGCGTGGGCGTCGACGGCGGCGGCGGGCAACACAAACCGGTCAGGCATAGATCAAAAAACCAAAAAAAATGCGCCGATCAAGGTGGCCGGCAGGAGAAAGAAAACCCAGAGCAAGGGCACGGGAAAAAGACTCTCTAGGCAGCCGCGGGTCTTTTAGATGCCTATGGTTTCGATCTTTTTACTATCAGTCTTCTGGATCTCCAGAAGAAGGAGGACCCCGATGTTCTATTTCTGTCTGAAACAAAGACGGAGCAACGAAGGTTGGAATGGCTGAGATGGAAAATGAATATGACTTGCATGATGGTTAAAAATAGTGAAGGTCAAAGCAGTGGGTTAGCTCTGTTCTGGAAGAAGGAGATAAATCTGAGAGTCATTGGGTTCATATCCAAGTACCATATCGATGCCAAAGCAGTGGGTTAGCTCTGTTCTGGAAGAAGGAGATAAATCTGAGAGTCATTGGGTTCATATCCAAGTACCATATCGATGCTGAAATCACGGAGGAAGATGGTTTTAAGTGGCGGTTTACTGGAGTGTATGGGGAATCAAAAATGGATGAGAAGGAGAAAACGTGGAGGCTGCTAAGAAATTTGAAACACCAAAATTCTAAGCCATGGATCTGCGCGGGGGACTTTAATGAAATCCTTCATGGATGGGAGAAGGAGGGTGGAGCTCCTAGAAGCCAGAGGTATATGGACCGTTTGAAGGCTGCATTGGAGGATTGTGAGCTGGGGGATATGGGGTTCACGAGTGATGTCTTCACTTGGAGAAACAATAGTCATACAGCCAAAGATTACATAAAGGAGAGATTAGATAGGGATGTGGCTACCCAATCATGGTGCCAACGGTTCACAGCCTACCGGGTAAACAACGGCGATCCTCGACACTCACACCATAGGCCTATGATTATTGATACAACAGGGGCAGCAGCTGTGAGAAGAGGGTCGGGTCAGCTTTGCTCTCGAAGATTTGAAGCAGGCTGGGTCGAGGAGGAGGGGTTCCGGGAGATTGTGCTGAATACATGGGAGGGGAAGAAGTGTAGAGGGCAAGGAGGTGGCAGGCGCAGTGAAGGGAGTGATGAAGGAGCTTTTTGACTGGAGCAAAAACGTCCTCGGAGACCTAGAGAAGCGTATTCACCGAACGAAAAAGAAACTCGAGGAGGTCAGAAGGAAGGATATAAGCGAGGATCAAGTTCGGAGTGAGCATATGTTGCGGTTTAAGCTAAGCCGCTTGGAGGAACAACTGGAAACTTATTGGAAACAGCGGGCACATGTTAATTGGATGAAAGGAGGGGACCGAAATACCAAGTTTTTCCATGCAGCGACTTCAGAGAGAAGAAGGAAGAATAGAATTAGGAGGCTTAGGAAGGAGGATGGCAGGGTAGTAGAGAGGAAGAGATGAAGGAAGAAGTTACTAACTATTTTTTTAAAGCTCTTTACCTCCCATGCAGGAAATCGCCACGACGAGCTCCTGGCTAGTGTGCACCCGTGAGTCACCCCAGCCATGAATGATCTTCTTCAGAGAGAGTATGCACGGGAGGAGGTTTTTGATGCATTGAAGAGCATTGGAGATCTGACAGCGCCTGGTCTGGACGGCATGCCTTCGGTCTTCTATAAGAGATGCTGGGAGATTGTTGGAGACGATGTTGTGACCGAGGTTCTGGCGGTGTTGAATGGTGGACCTATGCCGGATGGGTGGAATGAGACGTATGTGGTGCTGATCCCAAAAGTTAAAAGTCCAGAGAGTATGAAGGATCTTTGACCGATTAGCCTTTGCAATGTTGTCTACAAGCTCGTCTCAAAGGTTCTTGCAAATAGGTTGAAGCAAATCCTCCCAGAAATCATATCACCGAACCAGAGTGCCTTCGTTCCTGGCAGAATGATCACGGATAATATTCTACTAGCCTATGAGTGCACTCACTATATGAAGAATAAAAGGGGAGGTAAAGAGGGCCATGCTGCGGTTAAGCTTGATATGAGTAAAGCATACGACCGGATTGAGTGGCTCTTTCTTGAGAAGATGATGCACAAGTTGGGGTTTAATGATCAGTGGATTCAGAGAATCATGTTGTGTGTCAAGTCAGTCTCATACAAGATCAAAGTCAATGGGGAGTGCACTGACACAATCCTCCCACAAAGAGGGTTGAGGCAGGGGACCCCCTTTCCCCATATCTCTTCCTGATTTGTGCTGAGGGTTTCTCGTCTCTGTTGAATGCGGCAGAAGTTGATGGATCCTTGAGTGGGATCCGAATTTGCAATGCAGCCCCGAGATTTAACCACCTATTGTTTGCAGATGACTCACTAGTACTTACCAAAGCTTCACGTGAGAGTGCTACGTCACTGCAAAATTTTCTACAACTATATGAGGTGTGCTCGGGTCAAGTTGTGAATTATGACAAGTCGTCTATTATGTTCAGCAAGAACACTAGGCAGGTGAAAAGAGATGAGGTTCTGCATACATTGCATATACGAGCTGAGGCAAGAACAGAAAAATATTTGGGGCTACCTGTTTATGTGGGACAAGCGAGAAAACTGACTTTTGAATATTTAAAGGAGAGAATTTGGCAAAAGATCCAAGGGTGGCAGGAAAGGTTACTGTCAAAGATGGGCAAGGATGTCCTGATCAAAGCTTGCGCTCAAGCGATCCCAACTTTCGCCATGTCTTATTTTGATCTAACCAAGACGCTGTGTGAGGAAATAAGCACCATGATATGTCGCTTTTGGTGGGCTAAGCTAGAGAAGAGCAACACCATGCATTGGCTAAGTTGGGATTTGCTAACGAAGGCCAAAAAGGATGGCGGCATGGTGTTTCGGGATATATACGGTTTCAACATGGCCATGCTTGCAAGACAGGCCTGGCGTATGCTCACAGTATCGGATTCATTGTGTGCCCAGGTGCTGAAAGCTTGATATTTCCCACGGTCATCTATTCTGGAAGCTGAAGCTCATGCAAGGATTTCATACACATGGCGTAGCATTCTTAAGGGGGTGTCACTACTGAAAGAAGGGCTGGTATATAGGGTGGGTGATGGTACTTCGATCAGAATCTGGTCCGACCCTTGGCTCTCTCGGGATGGTGTGAGAACCCCAACAACACGGAGGGGAGATGCTTACTAACCAGGGTCTGCGAGATGATGGATTCGGATACCCAAAGCTGGGATGAAAGGCTTGTGAAGGATATTTTTAGAGAGGATGAGGCCAATATCATACTTGCTACTCTGGTCCGAGAGGAACACGATGATTTCTATGCATGACACTATGATAGCAAAGGAATGTTCTCTGTCAAGTCTGCCTACAAGGTTTATGTCTCGGGGAGGGATGCATGTCTTCCACAATGTGTGAATCCACAACCAAACAGCTGGGGATGGAAGGAAATATGGAGCATACCTTGCCAACCAAAGATTCAGCAGTTCATATGGCGACTAGTACACAACAGCCTACCTCTGAAACTTAGCATGAAATGGAGGGGTGATTGCGACACCTTGTGTGTATGCTGTCAGAGGTTAGATGAGGATGGGGCACATTTGTTTCTGAGATGCAAGCAGGTTAAAAAGTTACAGCGGTCCCTTCAACTAGAGGCACTACGACAGAGTCTTTGCGAATGCAAGGATGCACATGAACTGCTGCATGAAATGCTGCTACTGCCGGAAGATAGGAAAGTTCTGGTTGTATGCTTGCTATGGAAATGGTGAAACTGGAGGAATAAAACAAATGCTAGGGAGAAGAATGTGCCTGTGGAGAGCCTGTCTGCTGAGATTACTAATTGGGCTATTGATTCTCTAGCTCTGTGTAGGTCATCTCGTACTGAAGCTCATACTGAGGCCGGACAGCAAGCAGTGCAGGAGTGGAGAAAGCCCGAGGGAGACAGACTTAAAATAAACTGTGATGGGGCCTTTATAGAAAATCTTGGCAGGGGTGGCTGGGGCTTCGCGATCCGGGATCAGGCTGGGGATGTACGAGGATCAGGTGCAGGCTTTCTGAGCCATGTGGCTTCAACGATACGAACTGAAGCAGAGGGGTGTGCAATGGCACTTGCGGCGGCGTCTAGCTGGCGTATGACAGACATCGAGGTTGAATTGGACTGTCAATAGTTGGTTAACACCCTCAATGGTACTGGATTCGACCTGGCACCTAAAGGCATCCTTTTCAGGGAGATACGTGCGTTCGCAAGCCTGAACTTAAACTCTGTTTCTTTTAATTTTTCCCCACAGGCATGTAACAAGCTAGCTCACGCCTTAGCTGCCTATGGCGCTCGCCGCCAAGTTGTTCAGGAGCGGTGGTCCAAGGACCTGCCGGACGATGTACACGTTCGTGAGGCCAGCATCTTGGCTGGACCAGTGCGATCTATGGAATATAGTGTTCCATCTCAAAAAAAAAAGGTCTGTTGTAACAAAGGTACGGTGGCTAGCTCTCAATTTTTTTTCATTTGGTAATTGTCCACTCTTATATATGCATTATGTACCCTTCCTCTATACACTAATCCAGCATCATGTATTTTTTTGAAAGATCCGGCATTGGACGGCTTCATTGATTTAGCAGATATCATGTTGTGTGTTAATTTCAAGAGGATTATACAATTAATTCCTCGAGTCATGATCCATACACATGTACCCACTACTACTCTGCTGCCATTCCGGCCTTTCCTATTTCACACCCGTTGCGTCGAAAAGTTGTCCTAATGTGTTATTAGAATCTACGGGAGCATCATTACTCTGTCTCAAATGTTTTTTTATATAAGAATCAACATGACGTAAAATTAGTGCACGCAATGATTTTTTTTCATTCCTAGAACTTCATTTGAATATCATGAAAAAAACTAGTGAAAGTGCGTTATATCGACTAGAGGGGTGGTGAATAGGCGATTTTCATGAATTCTTCACTGAGGAATTTGCTGGTGAGGAAATTCCTAAATGAAGAACTACTTGCAGCGGAATAAGTACTCAGAAAGGGACATAACAGAACACAAGCATAGTCATCATGATGAAATGAAGACAAGCACAGAGTACAGAAAACGTAAACATAGGATAACACACGGAAGAAGACGGACAGATTGAAGAAATAGAACTAAGGAAATTGAGAAAGTCTTCAGTCAATGTCTTCAAACAGATATGAACAGGTACACAACAACATACATGAGGAAATGAAAGAGTTGAGGAGATAGAACCAGTTAGCTCGGTGAAGACAATGATTTGGTAGACCAGTTCGAATTGCTGTCTCAGTTGTACATATGGTTGGAGCGGCTGAGTATTTAAACTCGAGGACACCCAGTCCCGGACACATAGTCCTCGCCGTATTCTCCTTGGGCTAAGGTCACACAAACCTCGCCCAATCACTCGTGGTAAGTCTTCAGGTGACTTCCGAACCTTCACAAACTCGGTCATTCGACGATCCACAATTCCTCTTGGATGCTCTAGACCTTGACTCCTAACCGTCTGGAAGAAGCACAGTCTTCAAAGGAAACAAGCGTCGGATCCACGCAGGATCAATCTCTTCAGTGATGCTCAATCACTTTGGGGTTTTGTAGGTTTGGGTTTGGGATTTCCTCACTTGATGATTTTCACTCAAAGTCCTCAGAGGATGGGTTGCTCTCAAATGACAAGTGTCAGTTTCTCTCGGAGCAGCCAACCAACTAGTGGTTGTAGGGGGCGGCTACTTATAGCTGGGGAGCAGCCCGACATGATAAGACATAAATGCGCTTGTCTGATATGACCGTTAGGTGGGTAGATATTTTGGGACAGCTGGCGCGTAGCACAGCAACGGTCGGAATATTTGAGGTTTGAATTCCTCAGGGCTATCATGTTCCTCACTTCATAGGCAATTCACACTGGTTAATTCCTAACTCTTCAGTCAGAACAAATTCCTCAGAGACCAGAAGAACTTCGTCTCTGTCACTGAAGAATATGACTAAACTGTGCGAGAATTCCAATGGCTTCACTTGAAGGGATTGGTAGGTGTAGGATTTTGAGTTGAGCATCACATGGAAATTTTTCCTTAGTATTTCCTCGACCCCCTTTAACAGTACGGTGTTTCCTATGACTCAAGAAAGAGAAAATGAAACAGTAAAAACAAGAGTCTTCATGCTTCATGTTCCTCAAATGATTACCAAGTCTTCAAGGTCACACCAATTTCTTCTCTTTCAAAGTCTTCAGAAATTCAAAGTCTTCAGTCGAAGAACTTCATTTTTAGGGGTCGACTTTCTCTGTAAATATCAAACTCCTCATAGACTTATAGACCTGTGTACATGTTGGGGAACGTTGCATAAAATAAAAAATTTCCTACGTTCACCAAGATCCATCTATGAGTTCATCTAGCAACGAGAGAGAGAGATGCATCTACATACCCCTTGTAGATCGCGTGCGGAAGCGTTCAAGAGAACGGGGTTGAGGTAGTCGTTCTCGACGTGATCCTATCACCGTAGATCCTAGCGCCGAACAGACGGCACCTCCGTGTTCAACACACGTACGGTCAGCGTGACGTCTCCTCCGTCTTGATCTAGCAAGGGGGAAGGAGAGGTTGATGAAGATCCAGCAGCACGACGGTGTGGTGGTGGATGCAGCAGGACTCCGGCAGGGCTTCGCCAAGCAGCTACGGGAGGAGGAAGAGGTGTAGCAGGGGGAGGGAGGCGCCAAGACTCAGGGTGCGGCTGCCCTCCCTCCCCCCCTCCTTTATATAGGCCACCAGGGGGGCACCGGCCCTGGAGATTGAATCTCCCAAGGGGGCCGGCGGCCAGGGGGTGGAGTGCCCCCCAAGGCAAGTGGTGCACCCCCCCTCCCCCCCACCCTAGGGTTTCCAACCCTAGGCGCAGGGGGGGCAAGTGGGGGGCGCAACAGCCCACCAGGGGCTGGTTCCCTCCCCACTTCAGCCCACGGGGCCCTCCAGGATAGGTGGCCCCACCCGGTGGACCCCCGGGACCCTTTCGGTGGTCCCGGTACAATACCGGGTGACCCTGAAACTTTCCCGATGGCCGAAACAACACTTCCTATATATAATTCTTTACCTCCGGACCATTCCGGGACTCCTCGTGACGTCCGGGATCTCATCCGGGACTCCGAACAACATTCGGTTTGCTGCATACTCATATTCATACAACCCTAGCGTCACCGAACCTTAAGTGTGTAGACCCTACGGGTTCGGGAGACATGCAGACATGACCGAGACGGCTCTCCGGTCAATAACCAATAGCGGGATCTGGATACCCATGTTGGCTCCCACATACTCCTCGATGATCTCATCGGATGAACCACGATATCGAGGATTCAAGCAACCCCGTATACTATTCCCTTTGTCATGACGGTATGTTACTTGCCTGAGATTCGATCGTCGGTATCCCAATACCTCGTTCAATCTCGTTGCCGGCAAGTCACTTTACTCGTACCGTAATGCATGATCCCGTGACCAGACACTTGGTCACTTTGAGCTCATTATGATGATGCACTACCGAGTGGGCCCAGTGATACCTCTCCGTTATACGGAGTGCAAATCCTAGTCTCGATCCATGAAACGACGCTTGATGTGCCTGGTCTTCTTGTGAAACCTGGGCTCCTTGGCAAGGGCAATAGCTCTAGTGTTGTCACGAAGAGACTGATTGGCCCTGACGCATTGGGTATGACTCCTAGGTCGGTGATGAACTCCTTCATCCATATTGCTTCATGCGCTGCCTCCGAGGCTGCCATGTACTCCGCTTCACATGTAGATCCCGCCACGACACTCTGCTTGCAACTGCACTAGCTCACTGCTCCACGATTCAACATATATACGTATCCGGTTTGTGACTTAGAGTCATCCAGATCTGTGTCGAAGCTAGCGTCGACGTAACCCTTTACGACGAGCTCTTCGTCACCTCCATAAACGAGAAACATGTCCTTTGTCCTTTTCAGGTACTTTAGGATATTCTTGACCGTTGTCCAGTGTTCCTTTCCGGGATTACTTTGGTACCTTCCTACCAAACTTATGGCAAGGTTTACATCAGGTCTGGTACACAGCATGTCATACATAATAGATCCTATGGCTGAGGCATAGGGGATGACACTCATCTCTTCTTTATCTTTTGCCGTGGTCGGGCATTGAGCCGAGCTCAATCTCACACCCTGTAATACAGGCAAGAACCCTTTATTGGACTGATCCATTTTGAAGTTCTTCAAAATCTTATCAAGGTATGTGCTTTGTGAAAGACCTATGAGGCATCTCGATCTATCCCTATAGATCTTGATGCCTAATATGTAAGCAGCTTCTCCAAGGTCCTTCATTGAAAAACACTTATTCAGGTAGGCCTTAATGCTGTCCAAGAA
Organism: Triticum aestivum; assembly: GCF_018294505.1. Taxonomy (NCBI): domain Eukaryota; kingdom Viridiplantae; phylum Streptophyta; class Magnoliopsida; order Poales; family Poaceae; genus Triticum; species Triticum aestivum. Next base: position 693,474,238 of record NC_057803.1, read on the forward strand.
TTCTATATCATTTCCCATCAAAAGTATGTCATCTACATATAATATGAGAAATGCTACAGAGCTCCCACTCACTTTCTTGTAAACGCAGGCTTCTCCATAAGTCTGCATAAACCCAAACGCTTTGATCATATCATCAAAGCGAATGTTCCAACTCCGAGATGCTTGCACCAGCCCATAAATGGATCGCTAGAGCTGGCATACTTTGTTAGCATTCTTAGGATCGACAAAACCTTCCGGTTGCATCATATACAGCTCTTCCTTAAGATAACCGTTAAGGAATGCCGTTTTGACGTCCATCTGCCATATCTCATAATCATAGTATGCGGTAATTGCTAATATGATTCGGACGGACTTAAGCTTCGTTACGGGAGAGAAAGTCTCATCGTAGTCAACCCCTTGAACTTGCCGATAACCCTTAGCGACAAGTCGAGCTTTATAGATGGTGACATTACCATCCGTGTCCGTCTTCTTCTTAAAGATCCATTTGTTTTCTATCGCTCGCCGATCATCGCGCAAGTTAGTCAAAGTCCATACTTTGTTTTCATACATGGATTCTATCTCGGATTGCATGGCTTCTAGCCATTTGTTGGAATCTGGGCCCGCCATCGCTTCTTCATAGTTCGAAGGTTCACCGTTGTCTAACAGCATGATTTCCAGGACAGGGTTGCCATACCACTCTGGTGTGGAACGTGTCCTTGTGGACCTACGAAGTTCAGTAGCAACTTGATCCGAAGTACCTTGATCATCATCATTAATTTCCTCTCCAGTCGGTGTAGGAACCACAGGAACATTTTCCTGAGCTGCACTACTTTCCGGTTCAAGTGGTAGTACTTCATCGACTTCTACTTTCCTCCCACTTACTCCTTTCGAGAGAAACTCCTTTTCCAGAAAGGATCCGTTCTTGGCAACAAAGATCTTGCCTTCGGATCTAAGGTAGATGGTATACCCAATGGTTTCCTTGGGGTATCCTATGAAGACGCATTTTTCCGACTTGGGTTCGAGCTTTTCAGGTTGAAGTTTCTTGACATAAGCATTGCATCCCCAAACTTTTAGAAACGACAGCTTAGGTTTCTTCCCAAACCATAATTCATACGGTGTCGTCTCAACGGATTTAGAAGGTGCCCTATTTAAAGTGAATGTAGCTGTCTCTAGAGCGTATCCCCAAAATGATAGCGGTAAGTCGGTAAGAGACATCATAGATCGCACCATATCTAATAGAGTGCGATTACGAAGTTTGGACACACCGTTACGCTGAGGTGTTCCAGGCGGCGTGAGTTGTGAAACGATTCCACATTTCCTTAGGTGCGTACCAAATTCGTGACTTAAATATTCTCCTCCATGATCCGATCATAAGAATTTTATCTTTCGGTCACGTTGATTCTCTACTTCATTCTGAAATTCCTTGAACTTTTCAAAGGTCTCAGACTTGTGTTTCATCAAGTAGACATACCCATATCTACTTAAGTCATCAGTGAGAGTGAGAACATAACGATATCCTCCGCGAGCCTCAACGCTCATTGGACCACACACATCAGTATGTATGATTTTCAATAAGTTGGTTGCTCACTCCATTGTTCCAGAGAACGGAGTCTTGGTCATTTTGCCCATGAGGCATGGTTCGCATGTGTCAAATGATTCATAATCGAGAGACTCTAAAAGTCCATCAGCATGGAGCTTCTTCATGCACTTGACACCAATGTGACCAAGGCGGCAGTGCCACAAGTATGTGGGACTATCGTTATCAACTTTACATCTTTTGGTATTCACACTATGAATGTGTGTAACATTACGTTCGACATTCATTAAGAATATACCATTGACCATCGGGGCATGACCATAAAACATATCTCTCATATAAATAGAACAACCATTATTCTCGGATTTAAATGAGTAGCCATCTCGTATTAAACGAGATCCAGATACAATGTTCATGCTCAAACTTGGCACTAAATAACAATTATTGAGGTTCATAACTAATCCCATGGGTAAATGTAGAGGTAGCGTGCCGACGGCGATCACATCGACCTTGGAACCATTCCTGACGCGCATCGTCACCTCGTCCTTCGCCAGTCTCCGCTTATTCCGGAGCTCCTGCTGTGAGTTACAGATGTGAGCAACGGCACCGGTATCAAATACCCAGGAGTTACTACGAGTACTGGTAAGGTACACATCAATTACATGTATATCACATATACCTTTTGTGTTGCCGGCCTTCTTATCCGCTAAGTATTTGGGGCAGTTCCGCTTCCAGTGACTCTTCCCTTTGCAATAAAAGCACTCTGTCTCAGGCTTGGGTCCATTCTTTGACTTCTTCCCGGCAACTGGCTTACCGGGCGCGGCAACATCTTTGCCGTCCTTCTTGAAGTTCTTCTTACCCTTGCCCTTCTTGAACTTAGTGGTTTTATTGACCATCAACACTTGATGTTCTTTCTTGATTTCAACCCCTGCTGACTTCGGCATTAAAAATACTTCAGGAATGGTCTTTACCATCCCCTGCATATTGTACTTCATCACAAAGCTCTTGTAGCTCGGTGGGAGCGACTGAAGGATTCTGTCAATGACCGCCTCGTCCGGGAGGTTAATGTCCAGCTGGGACAGGCGGTTGTGCAACCCAGACATTTTGAGTATGTGCTCACTGACAGAACTGTTTTCCTCCATCTTACAACTATAGAACTTGTCGGAGACTTCATATCTCTCGACCCGGGCATGAGCTTGAAAATCCATTTTCAGCTCCTCGAACATCGCATATGCTCCGTGTTGCTCAAAACGCTTTTGGAGCCCCGGTTCTAAGCTGTAAAGCATGCCGCACTGAACGAGGGAGTAATCATCAGCACGTGATTGCCAAGCGTTCATAACGCCTTGGTTCTCTGGGATGGGTGCTTCACCTACCGGTCCTTCTAGGACATATGCTTTCTTGGCTGCTATGAGGATGATCCTCAGGTTTCGGACCCAGTCCGAATAGTTGCTGCCATCATCTTTCAGCTTGGTTTTCTCTAGGAATGCGTTGAAGTTCATGTTGACATGAGCGTTGGCCATTTGATCTACAAGACATATTTTGCAAAGATTTTAGACTAAGTTCATGATAATTAAGTTCATCTAATCAAATTATTTAATGAACTCCCACTCAGATTTGACATCCCTCTAGTCATCTAAGTGTTACACGATCCGAGTCGACTAGGCCGTGTACGATCATCACGTGAGACGGACTAGTCATCATCGGTGAACATCTCCATGTTGATCGTATCTTACATACGACTCATGTTCGACCTTTCAGTCTCTTGTGTTCCGAGGCCATGTCTGTACATGCTAGGCTCGTCAAGTTAACCCTAAGTGTTTATGCATGTGTAAAACAGTCTAATTGTTGTTGCATCTTTTACGTGGCTGCAATTGGGTTCTAGCAAGAACGTTTTCTTACCTACGAATAACCACAACGTGATTTTGTCAACTTCTATTTACCCTTCATAAGGACCCTTTTCATCGAATCCGCTCCAAGTAAAGTAGGAGAGACAGACACCCGCTAGCCACCTTATGCAACTAGTGCATGTCAGTCGGTGGAACCTGTCTCACGTAAGCGTACGTGTAAGGTCGGTCCGGGCCGCTTCATCCCACAATACCGCTGAAGTAAGAAAAGACTAGTAGTGGCAAGCAAGTTGACAAGATCTACGCCCACAACAGATTTGTGTTCTACTCATGCAATAGAGAACTACGCATAGACCTAGCTCATGATGCCACTCTTGGGGAACGTTGCATAAAATAAAAAATTTCCTACGTTCACCAAGATCCATCTATGAGTTCATCTAGCAACGAGAGAGAGATGCATCTACATACCACTTGTAGATCGCGTGCGGAAGCGTTCAAGAGAACGGGGTTGAGGTAGTCGTTCTCGTCGTGATCATATCACCGGAGATCCTAGCGCCGAACGGACGGCACCTCCGCGTTCAACACACGTACGGTCAGCGTGACGTCTCCTCCGTCTTGAACCAGCAAGGGGGAAGGAGAGGTTGATAAAGATCCAGCAGCACGACGGCGTGGTGGTGGATGCAGCAGGACTCTGGCAGGTCTTCGCCAAGCAGCTGCGGGAGGAGGAAGAGGTGTAGCAGGGGAGGGAGGCGCCAAGACTCAGGGTGCGGCTGCCCTCCCTCCCCCCTCCTTTATATAGGCCCCCAAGGGGGGCGGCCCTGGAGATTGAATCTCCCAAGGGGGGCGGCGGCCAGGGGGGTGAAGTGCCCCCCAAGGCAAGTGGTGCGCCCCCCACCCTAGGGTTTCCAACCCTAGGCGCAGGGGGGCCCAAGTGGGGGGTGCACCAGCCCACCAGGGGCTGGTTCCCTCCCCACTTCAGCCCACGGGGCCCTCCGGGATAGGTGGCCCCACCCGGTGGACCCCCGGGACCCTTTCGGTGGTCCTGGTGCAATACCGGGTGACCCCGAAACTTTCCTGATGGCCGAAACAACACTTCCTATATATAATTCTTTACCTCCGAACCATTCCAGAACTCCTCGTGACGTCCGGGATCTCATCCGGGACTCCGAACAACATTCTGTTTGCTGCATACTCATATTCATACAACCCTAGCGTCACCGAACCTTAAGTGTGTAGACCCTACGGGTTCGGGAGACATGCAGACATGACCGAGACGGCTCTCCGGTCAATAACCAACAGCGGGATCTGGATACCCATGTTGGCTCCCACATACTCCTCGATGATCTCATCGGATGAACCATGATGTCGAGGATTCAAGCAACCCCGTATACTATTCCCTTTGTCATGACGGTATGTTACTTGCCCGAGATTCGATCGTCGGTATCCCAATACCTCGTTCAATCTCGTTGCCGGCAAGTCACTTTACTCGTACCGTAATGCATGATCCCGTGACCAGAAACTTGGTCACTTTGAGCTCATGATGATGATGCACTACCGAGTGGGCCCAGTGATACCTCTCCGTTATACGGAGTGCAAATCCTAGTCTCGATCCATGTCAACCCAACAGACACTTTCGGAGATACCTGTAGTGCACCTTTATAGTCACCCAGTTACATTGTGACGTTTGGTACACCCAAAGCACTCCTACGGTATCCGGGAGTTACACGATCTCATGGTCTAAGGAAAAGATACTTGACATTGGAAAAGCTCTAGCAAACAAACTACACGATCTTTGTGCTATGCTTAGGATTGGGTCTTGTCCATCACATCATTCTCCTAATGATGTGATCCCGTTATCAACGACATCCAATGTCCATAGTCAGGAAACCATGACTATCTGTTGATCAACGAGCTAGTCAACTAGAGGCTCACTAGGGACATGTTGTGGTCTAAGTATTCACACGTGTATTACGATTTCCGGATAATACAATTATAGCATGAATAAAAGACAACTATCATGAACAAAGAAATATAATAATAATCCTTTTATTATTGCCTCTAGGGCATATTTCCAACAGTACACTCACAAATGCATTCGTCCCTTAACCTATAAGTCTTCAACACACCAAAATCACTAAGGGGCACTAGACGCACTTACAACTAGCACGAACATCACATAAAGCATTCCATTCAAACTTCTTGATGCTAATCATTATTTTCGGTTCCCACTCTTCCTCTAATTTTCTAGGAATCATACCCTCATGCTCAAGTTTGTCCTCTCTAGCAGAGAATGCAACTTCAACAATATATTTAGTATATTGTTTCTTGCACTCATTAGCATTAGGAGCTTTTATTATTCTTGACACGCTTTTACTAGTACTTTAAAAAGTTTGCAATCATCATAATCAATTGTAGCTCCATCAAAAAGGAAGAAGGATACAAACATTTAACACTTCAAGATCTCCATGCTCAATTTCAACATTGTTTCTAGTTTCTTTTTTCTAGTCTTTCATTTTCATGTGTACCTCAAACATCCAAAAATGTTTCCCATGTATGATCTATAGTTGCTTGAATAGATTTGATAAGCTCTCCATTATCAAGTTTAGATGGTGCAAATGTCAATTGAAGAACTTCTTCATCATTATCAAGCATATAAACTTTACAGAAAGAGATTGTCCAATCTATTAAGCTTTTCATTGAAATACATGTTTATTTCTGGCAAAGAAGTACTAATTTTTTTAACTATATTCAAGATCAATAGGTAAATTACTGATTCCATAAGCATTTTTTGTTGATGATAAAGCCTAGCATAATTATTTCCATAGTTGTTCCTAGCAGCATTGTTGTTGAAATTGTTTATCAGTATAGTTCACTTCAATTTACTCTTTATTTTATTCAACGAGTTTACCATTTGGAACGTCACTAGAGCTGGGTTCCAAATCTAACCCAAAAAAATTCTTGGTCGAGCTATATTTTGGCTAAAACTTGAAGCCTAAGCTAACCCAATTTATATGCTTCGGGCTGCAAATCTAGGCCAAGCTTGGCCCGAGTGACAAGTCTGGCATGGCCCGACTTGGGTTTTTGGGCCAGGGATGGACCGGGTGCTTTGGCTGCGTTGCACATGCTTAGGTTTAGGTAGGATTTAGTAGTATGTTGTTGCACCTCACATATCACCATGCTTCAATGTATTGGGGTTTAGGTTTAGTACTGTTTCTACCAAACCCTTTCCTTCAACTGGAAATGTTGATGTAGTCACGATGAATCTCCTCCCAATAAAGAATGTGAATTTTTTTTATTTTAATTAAACAGATTAAAGTTTCCCTTTATGTTGTTTTGATGAAATAGAATAAAAAATTGTACTTGTGATGTCTTAATGAAATTGAATGAAATTTATGCTTTGGTTAAGTTAATTATGCATTAGTTTTCTACACTAAAAAATACCAATTGGCGGCGCAAATGCATGCGTACGTCCCTAGTAAGCCCACTTGGATGACCCTTCAGGAAGAACCAGTGACAGACACCTTCAACCAGCCAGTCATTAGTAACCAAGTCTTAGTAACGAGTTGCTAGTGACGGGAGCGCATGTTCTTCATTGTTATGCATTCTACGTCGTTCACTTGTAATGGTTCTTGCGATAATGCATGGATCTAGGAGCCATGCCATGACAGATCTGAACTGGGCATCAGATCTACTTGCTTGAGGCTCGCCTTCGTGGAGCGTGGAGGTCTGCAAATTGTTGTATCTCACTTGCCTGAGTCCATAGAAGCATGTGGTTACTAAGGGTGACCAGGTGGTTGCTTCTGGTGGGTTGGCACATGTTCACGGGGCACTCTTCACAAAAAAGATTTGTGACGTTATCGCTGACTTGGAGGCCGCTTACCTAGCAAAAGGAGAAGGCAAGCAGGTGAAAATTCAAGAAGGTGAGTGCTTGCCCTCCATCTGTCATCATGAAAAAGTCTTCCAGCAACAAATGCTATAAGTGTGGCAACATAGTGAACGCATCTACGACTGCTTGATGGATGCACCGTCGATTTGGTATTGTCTTATGTCTTTGTCTTCTGTTTTCACTGGGGGTACATTTGCAAGCTCACAATCCATGTGTCAGGTTTGAGGGTGTAGCGTGTTGGGAGTTTATGGAGGTCCAACGGGGTTGTGGAGGCTCATGCTTTGGGAGTAATCCACATGTATTTCTATCTTTTTCCATCCGGTTTTTGAAAATTAATTGGACCTTTTTTTGCTTAATTAATGAATGAGGCAAAAAATTTAAGAAAATCATTTGTCAACCAGGTTCGACACGCACATTTGGCGAAATGCTTCACCTTTTTTTTACATTAATGCCAGAATAATCTTTTGTTACACCATAGCAACACACAGATACACCACTTTCCTACAGGTAGTGGTAACGCCAATGGTAACACAACAGTACACCATCATTTGTTGGTCCATGGATGGACAACCAATGATGCTGAACGGGAAAAAAATGCGGAAGGAAACATTGAAGAATTGGCTATGCCAACACACGTACATCGTGGTCACTGCACGATGGTAAAAACAGCACATTGAAGAATGGCCGGTGGGCATACCATACCAGGCGCCACCGGTGTGCCGTTGCCGGGCTGGGAGGCGATCAGGGAGACTGAACCGGGACGGGCGCCTCGCAGGCGGTTTTGCAGGCGGCCATGCAAGAGGTGAAGAAATGGTTCACGCAGGCCTGGTCCACCCCGCCGATCACTGGCGGCGTGAGGCCGCAGAGCAACTTGCACATCTGGGGCGCAATGGTACCGCACGCAAGCATGCATCTTGTGCGCCACGTCGTCGCCGCACCAGGGCAAGCTAGCTCTGTTAGACTGTATATGTATACGTAGCCTCTGTATATATATTGTAACATTGTACATTGTATTGTACCTCTTGATACTCCTATATAATGAGAGAGCCACACCATAATAGGGTGTCGAGCAAGTTCCCAACATATTATGTTTTACATGGTATCAGATTAGGGTTTCGATGTCTTCCGCTGCTCCCGCCGTCGCCGCCGGTGCGCCGACGTCCGTCGCCGCCGCGCCGGCCCTCGCTCCTATGTCACCGTTCCTTGCCTCTCGGCCCCTCGCGGCGGCCTACGGAGCCCTACCACCGACCAAGTCCCCGATTGGATCGAACCCTTCGGTGGATCCCTCTACTGAGTTTGTTGCGCCGCCGGTGCGCTGACGTCCGTCGCCGCCGCGCCGGCCCTCGCTCCTATGTCACCGTTCCTTGCCTCTCGGCCCCTCGCGGCGACCTACGGAGCCCTACCACCGACCGAGTCCCCGATTGGATCGAACCCTTTGGTGGATCCCTCTGCTGAGTTTGCTGCGCCGCCGCCTCATGGTGTTGCCACGCAGCCGCCCTACGGCGTCGTTCCTGCCCCGTACGGCGTGCCGCCGGTTGCCCAGGGCTCGCTTCAGCCGTCGCCGTCCTCCTGGCCAGTGGCGTCATACGCGGCGCCGCATCATCACCAACCCTATGCGGCCCCCTCGCCACATCACTACGGGCCGCCGTGGGCGCCGACATACTCGGCGCTGCCACCGCAGCCGCCCTACCTGGCGCAGCCACAGCAGCCCTACGCGGCGTCGCCGCGCCAGCCCTACCCCACGCCGTCCGGGGTCGTGGCCGCTCCGCCGCAACCACCCTACGGGGCCGCGGCAAACTACGGTGTTGACGCCCTCGGGTCTGGTTCTCCCGGCGTCTACTCGGCGGGTGCGCCTCATCCCGAGACAGCCCCGTCGATGGGTCTCTACGCACCACCGATGCATGCGCACACTGCTCAGGTCGCGGCACCATCACCGTTCTACTTCTCGCACCTGCTGCCGGTGAAGCTCGCGCCGGACAACTACTTGTCCTGGCGTGCCCAGGTGTTGCCTCTTCTGCGCAGCCGCTATCTGGAGGGCTATGTTGACGGATCCATCCCGTGTCCACCCCCTCATCACCCGGCGTATCACACATGGGTGGCCCAGGATCAGGCCATCCTCTCCGCCATCCAGTCCTCGCTCACTCCGAGCATCTCGTCGCTGGTCATCTTCGCTGCTACATCCCGGGAGGCATGGGCGGCGCTTCACACCAGCTTCGCCTCGCAATCTCAGGCGCGTGCTCATTCTATACGCACTGAGCTCGGTGAGACCAAGCTTGGTGACCTCAGCATCACGGACTACTTCCACAAGATGCGGGGTCTCGCCGACACATTGGCCTCGGTTGGTTAGTCTCTGCAGGATGAGGAGTTCACCACTTTCGTCCTTAACGGGCTAGATGATGATTATGACAATCTCGTTGAGAACGTTCATGGCCGTGATGATCCCCTTCCACCTCGCGAGTTGTATGCCCGACTCCTTGGCCATGAACAGCGCATCAAGGCGCGCCGTGTCTCACTGGGCTTCGCCTCCGCCAATGCCGCGAGTCGTGGCAAACCTCAGCGGTCATCATCTTCAGGTGGCAAGCAGGCACCATCTTCACAGCCGGCCTCGCGTGGCAATGCGCCATCCATCACGGGTGGCAACCGGCCGGTTGCTTGCTGCTCCTCCTGCGGTGCCCCGCAGGCCTGCCATCTGTGTGGCCTTGAGCGCCACATCGCCTCTCGCTGTCATTGTTGCTACAAGGAAGATTTTCTGGGCCTCGGCAACAATGGCAAAGGGAACGGCAAGCAGGCCGCCGCCGCCGTGACTAGTCATGGTCATGGCCGCACTCCGTCCTACTCCATTGATCCAACATGGTATATGGACACCGGAGCTACTAACCACCTCACCGGCGAGATGGGCAAGCTCTCTACTCAGGAGCCATATTGTGGTCATGATCAGGTGCACACCGCCAGTGGAGCAGGTATGCGCATCTCTCATGTTGGTTAGGCTTCTCTCCTTGCACATAATTTTTGCAAACTACATCTTTCCAATGTCCTTCGTGTTCCCTCTGCTACGCGTAGTTTGTTGTCTATTCCTCAACTTACACGTGATAACTCTGTTGGAAAAGGCAGTGCCTAGGAGGCGCTTAGGCACGCCTAGGCGCTAGGCGGTGGCCAAATGCCTCGCCTAGGGCATAAATGAAAGTCTAGACTGGGCAAGCAAGGAATTGTCTACCCAAGCAGACCATATTGCACTAATATGCCAAACAGACCATATTCCAATGGCAGTAGCTGGTAATTAACTTATTTAATGCCCTAAATTAATATCAACACACACATAATACTCACAAATACACCCTAATAGTAAAACTATATTACGGCCTAGTTCATGCCTAGGGCGCTTAAACACCGCCTAGGCACTAGGCGAAGGCCAACCGCCTCGCTTACGCCTACCGCTTTTTCCAACCTTGCGTGATAATAATGTCCTTGCTGAGTTTCACCCTTTTTGTTTCTTTATCAAAGATCGGGACACGAGGGCCGTTCTGCTTAGCGGTCGTCTTCGCCATGGCTTGTACGCACTTGATGCACCGCGCACACCATCCATGCAGTCTTCTCCTCAGGCGTTCAATGGTGTTTGTGTGTCGCCTACGCACTGGCATGCGCGCCTTGGTCACCCTGCGGCTCCTATAGTTCGTCATATATTGCATCGTTATGAACTACCAGTTGTGTCCAATAAATCTGCTGAAACCATTTGTGATGCCTGTCAGCAGGGCAAGAGTCACCAACTTCCATTTTTAGAGTCTAGTTGTGTTGTGAAACATCCCCTTGAACTTGTGTTTTCTGATGTATGGGGTCATGCCCAGACGTCTGTTAGTGGCCACAATATTTATGTCAGTTTTATTGATGCTTATAGTCGGTTTACTTGGTTGTATCTTATTAAGCGCAAGTCTGATGTGTTCGATGTTTTTATTCAGTTTCAAGCACATGTTGAGCGTCTCCTTAAGCAGAAAATCATCCATGTTCAATCTGACTGGGGAGGTGAATACCATAACCTCAACTCCCTTTTTAACAAACTTGGGATTTCGCATCGTGTGTCTTATCCTCATACACATCAGCAAAATGGAACTGCCGAACGTAAGCATCGTCATCTTGTTGAAACTGGCCTAACCTTGCTAGCTCATGCATCCGTTCCGTTTCGGTTTTGGAGTGATGCTTTCTCCACAGCCTGCTTTCTCATAAATAGGCTTCCCTCACGATTCCTGAAAATGCAAACCCCGCTTGAACTCTTGCTCAAAGAGATTCCAGACTACACTTTTTTCAAGGTGTTCGGGTGCGCATGTTGGCCTCACCTACGTCCGTATAACAAGCGTAAGCTAGAGTTTCGGTCTAAGAAGTGTGTCTTCCTGGGGTATAGTTTCCTTCACAAAGGGTACAAATGCCTTCATGTTCCTACCAATCGCGTTTACATCTCTCGTGACGTTGTGTTTGATGAAAACATGTTTCCTTTTTGCGCACTTCCGACAAACTCTACCACTCCCTCACAACCGGTGCACATGTCCATACCTTTGCCTGATCAATTTGTGGATGTTGCATATGCCCCTGCATTGTTGCCTAATCATGCTGCAGGTATTGGACGTGGCGCTCGTCTTGAGCTTCTTGATGAACAGGAAACAGACGCGGCGGCCCCTGGTCGGCATGTGCATGCGCCATGCATATCAGGTGAGACCCGCGTACCCGCCCCTACACCACCCGCGGAGGCTACTGTGCGGGCGCCGGTCTCGCCTGGCCCATGGGTGGCCTCGCCTGGCCTGCTGCTGGCCTCGCCTAGTTCATCGGCCGGCGCCCCGCCTGACCCACGGGGGGTCTCGCCCGGTCCTCCAGTATCTGGTGTCAACGTCATTGATTCCAAGTGGGTTTTTAAAGTCAAAAGACATGCTGATGGTTCCATAGAACGCTACAAGGCACGGCTCATTGCCAGGGGCTTCAAACAGAGGTATGGTCTTGATTATGAAGACACGTTCAGTCCAATCATCAAGCCTAGTACCATTCGCTTGTTGTTGTCTCTTGCTATTACTCGTGGATGGTCTCTTCGTCAGCTTGATGTGCAGAAAACTTTCCTTCATGGAATTCTGGAGGAGGAGGTTTATATGCGTCAACCACCTGGATTTGTTGACCCTGCACGTCCTCGTCATCTTTGTCGTCTGACTAAGGCACTGTATGGACTGAAACAGACTCCTCGTGCATGGCATGCCCGTCTTGGCTGCGTTCTTCGGGCACTTGGGTTTACTCCCTCTACTGCAGACACATCGTTGTTTCTTCTTCAGCGTCCTGAGGTTACGATGTATCTCCTGGTTTATGTTGACGATATCATTCTCATCAGTTCATCCCATGCTGTTGCTGATCGTCTTGTGGTTGCACTCAGTGGTGACTTTGCTGTCAAGGATTTAGGTGCTTTGCATTTTTTTTCCTTGGTCTGGAGGTTTCCCGTTCTTCTGCTGGTTTGACTCTTACACAGAAGAAGTACTCCTTGGACTTGTTGCGACATGCTGGTATGCTGAAGTGCAAACATGCTATTACTATGATGTCTGCTACTGATCAGTTGTCTGCCCTTGATGGAGATTCTCTCTCACCTGAGGATGCTACTGAGTATCGTAGTCTCGTTGGTGGTCTGCAATACCTTACTATTAGCAGGCCTGATATCTCCTATATATGCAGTCAACCGCATGTGTCAGTTTCTTCATGCACCCAGGACATCTCATTGGTCAGCTGTGAAGCGTATTTTGCGTTACATATGCCTTACTGCCTCCTATGGTCTGCTTCTTCAGCCTGTGCCGTCGTGTGAGCTCTCAGCTTTTTCAGATGCAGATTGGGCTGGTAGTCCTGATGACAGGCGATCCACGGGGGGATATGCGGTATTTCTGGGTTCTAACTTGATCGCCTGGAATGCTCGAAAGCAGGCCATAGTGTCTCGCAGTAGTACTGAAGCTGAGTACAAAGCAGTTGCTGATGCAACTGCTGAGATCATATGGGTCCAGTCTCTGTTGAGAGAGTTGAGAGTCTCTTCAGCTCGTCCTCCAGTTCTGTGGTGCGATAACATTGGTGCTACATATCTTTCATCTAATCCGGTATTTCACGCTCGGACGAAGCACATTGAGGTTGACTATCATTTTGTTCGGGAACGTGTTGCACAGAAGCTACTTTGTATCAAGTTCATCCCGTCAAAGGATCAACTTGTTGACATCTTCACGAAGCCTCTTCCACAACCACAGTTTGTAGGCTGTAGGCGCAATCTTAACTTGCTTTGTACTTCAGGCCATAGTTAAGATTGAGGGAGGGTGTTAGACTGTATATATATACGTAGCCTCTGTATATATTATAACATTGTATTGTACCTCTTGGTACTCCTATATAATGAGAGAGCCACATCCCGTTTAAGGTGTCGAGCAAGTTCCCAACATATTATGTTTTACAAGCTCGTCGAAGTAGGCCATCGCTGGCTGCCCTGCGCTATACAGGAGGATGACCAGCACGGCGCAGATGGCCGCCATCTTAAGCGCGGATGCAGCCATTGATCGTACGCACCAAGGAGTGGTTTGGCTGGCTAGCTAGCAAGCAGGGTGGTGCAATCTACCTTGAGAAGTGACAATGTGTGGGTGGTGCCCAGATGAGAGCAGGGTGATGTTCTTTTTATAGGCAACGTACACAGATGAGAGTAATAGTATGAACGCAGTATCATACTCTTTCTAAAAAAATGTAGTATCATATGCCTTGGCGTGTTGACTTCCTGTAGCAAAAAACAGTGGCTATAATAGTTTCTATGCCAAGCTTATCGTTCAAGTTTCTCGCCTTACTCTATAGTAAAACAATAATAAAGAGGAAAGTATTTTATCACACACGGCTGTTGCAATAAATGTACGGTAGTTAGGCCTCGATATATTTTTCATTTGGTAACTATGCACTACCTATCCTTCCTCATTACAGTACTTGCACATCATTTTCGCAAAAAAAGAAAGAAGTAATTGCGCACCATGAGTGTTGTATGTTGAGTTCAAACAAAAAATATACAATTAACTTGTGGAGTCATGCTCCTTACACATGTACCACTACTCCACTAGCAAGATTCTTATTGCAGCCTGTAGGCATTGTCTATTTGACGCAAAAGGCGTCAAATATCTGAATATGTAAACTTTGAGGCATGGTCAGGTCTTTTAGATAGCTACAGTTCCAGGCTTACACTAGTAGAAAAAGGACCTATTGTCCCGGTTCGTGAAGACCATTTGTCCCGGTTTTTAAACCAGGACTAAAGTGTCGGTACTAATGCCCTAAACCTTTAGTCCCGGTTCTTGCATAAACCGGGACAGATGGGCCTCCACGTGGCCGGTGCGGCGAGCCCAGGCAGGAGGCCCTTTGGTCCCGGTTGGTGGCACCAACCGGGACCAATAGGCATCCACGCATCAGCATCTTAGGTGCTGGGGGTTTTATCGTTTTTTAAAAGGGGGGAAGGGTTTGGGGGTTTTGGGGGGTTAATATAGGTGTTTCATATATTGTGTTAGCATGCTAATTAATAGAGAGAAGTGTTCTTTCTTATCTCCGTGCTTGATCGACGCTACGTACTATACGTATAGAGAGAACTAGACACGCTAGCTAGTTAAGCAAATGAAGGAAACAGAAGATCGTCCTGAACAGATGCATACAAAGAGAAGTGATATCGACCACCTCTCCTTCTCTGAGAGATTGGTCGAACAACAAGTTCTCGTATATCTATCCGATGCTACTGCCTACATATATACAATATAAGTATCTTTTACAATATAATCTCCTAATTAAAATTGAACGCATCAGGGTTCACATAGTATTCTCCGTCTTTAGCAATCACGTGGTCAAGAAAGAATGCCGCCAATTCCTCTTGAATTCCTCGCATACGATCTGGTGCTAGGAGTTCATCTCGCATCCGAAATATCTAATTTGAAGAAGGGGGTCAATACATATATATGAATAAATGAAACTGAACACAAATGATGGTAATAAAATAAAATTGTGAATATAATTATTTACGCACTTCATATTGTTTCTCGGAGTAGCCCCTCTCACAGGTCGTGTGGCGGATGGACTCGCAAATGTAGTATCCACAGTAATTAGTCCCTTCTTCCTACCATAACCACTTTACAAGAAATAGAGGTCAATGAAACTGATAATTAGCAAGCATGCTAAATGGTATTGATGAAACTAGCGCTTGAATCACTAGGAGATGCGTGGAACATATATGCTATTATAGTACTTACTTTCGGGTGTTTAAACTGCAGCTTCTTTGGCAGTCCCGGAGTTTTTGAGGTGAATTTACTCCAAACCCTGCCAGACAAAGAAAACAATTACTTAATATCAGGAAATGAACAAATTAAAGTTGCCGATATGGTGCGATAATGATAGATTTAAGTTACTTCTCTAGAATTTCAGTCATGTCCGCGTACTTCTTGGGATCTTTTCGTCTCGAGCCTAAGACGGTTACTAGTGCCTGCTCAAGCTTAATCTCTAGAAGAATATAGTGGAAGCTGTGCACGCATGCATAACTCACCAATTACATTACTATAACCTCGACTAATAAAGGAAACCGAATATGCACAAGACAGTAACACTCACTCGAAGTTGTAAGAGAAGAGTATTATAGCTTTGTTTTGATTTAATATAAACGATTGTAGCAGCTTGGCCTCGGTATCTTTGGCCTGAAATTTAACCATATATGCATCTATGAGATTTGTGTTAATGAACCCAATATCACCGATTTGTCTTTTCTTCAATTCGGTGATTTTCAACCTGCATAATATAGTGAGAATAATTAAAGATACATGCAATGAAAGAGCTGACCTATATATAGAGACTAAATGACAGAAGTAGTACTACTTACAGGCAGTAGCAAGTGATCATTAACTTATCGAGGGCCTTTAGATTGAAAAACTCGAAGAACTCCTTAAATGGAACATTCAACAGATCAATTCCAACGAGGTCATGCTCCTCTTTAACTCTGAGCGTCAAAATAGTCCTCCCCTCAGACTCTCTGCAGGTTTTCATATACCAATCATGGAATCTTCGCATCATCGTTGTTAGAGATTTTTCATCTTTGACGAGAGGCTTCCCGTACACGTATCTGTGTTCATCCACCTCCAAGAAATCAAAATGTGCATCGCCGGGCAGGTAATCTCCAAGATCATTATAACCGGGCACCATCCCGCCCGGATGATTCGCGACGATGCTAGACACCTGGAGCGGGGGCAACGATTGGTTCGCTTGTTCGCCGAGCTGGGCAACTCTTTTCCCAGCTTGTCGTTCTGCTAACCTTTGAGCACTGACAGTACTTCCCGACCGCTCCGCTTCGATAAATGACTTTGTAAGAATGCGCTCATAGTTGTATTTCACTGGCGACTTTGGTGGTTTCGTCAGGGCAGCCAGAGTACGCTTCCCTTTTACCGGATCTATCTTCTCCTCCGGAGGTGGATTTTTCTTTGCTTTGACCCCTTCAAAGAAGTTGGTCACTTCGGCTTGCACGATCTTCGCGTTTTTCTCCTGGCTCCTCTTGTATGGTAACTTCTCTGGAGTCTTCAGAGAAGGACCGTATCTGTATTGCCTGCCTCTGGCTGTACTGCTAGACGCTGAAGCAGACAGAGCGGCTGCGGTTGTCTTTCCTTTCTTATGAGGCGGAGGAGAAGGACGACGCGCCGGAGGAGCCGGAGCGGCAGCGGGTCTCTTCCGCCCCTTGTTGACGAGGCGGAGAAGGAGGAGGCAGCTGGCTGCTCGGGCGCATCGGCGCATGCGGAGAAGGAGGCGGAGTGCCGCCACGCGTCGGAGAAGGAGGATGAGTGCCCTGATCACTCGCCGGAGGAGGCAGAGTGCCCTGACTCGCCGGAGGAGGAGGAGGAGGCGGAGGCGTCCAGTTCGGAAGGTTGATGAGCTCCTTCCGCCATAGGCATGGAGTCTTCAGAGAAGAACCCAGCCGAATCTCCCCTTCACCCGTAGGGTGTTCAAGCTCAAGGTCCTCAAATCCGTCCGTTATTTGATCCACCATCACCCTAGCATATCCTTCTGGAATCGGCTGGCCGTGGTAGGTTGAGCCAGGTTCATTAGGTATAACAGAGCCAACAGTTGCCTTGACTTTCAGTGTCATCCATCGCATCATAAGGTGGCAATGTTGAGACTTTGTGATAGCATCCACGGGGTAGCCCGTGAAGACAGGCTCCAGCTGTTGAATCTGCTTGGTGGAAGCCACGCTGCTTCTCCGCTGAGATGGCGGGGTAGCTTCAGGGGAAGCTTCGGCAGGTCGTTTGCTGCGATCTGCTTCTGGTTCCTCTAGCCCTTGTACCCTTTCGTGCAGTGCCTGCAGTTGGCTATGCTCCACTTTCTTCCTCCTCTCCTGGGTTTTGTAACCCCCTGCGTCCGGAAACCCAGCCTTCCACGGAATGGAGCCTGGCGTGCCTCGTGTCCGTCCAGGGTGCTCAGGATTCCCGAGGGCCATTGTGAGCTCGTCCTTCTCTCTATCTGGAATGAACGTCCCTTCCTGTGTTGCGGCGATATAGTGCCGAAGCTTCCTGACGGGTATTCGCAGTTGCTCTTCCGTCTAAACGCACTTCCTTGATACAGGGTCCAAGGTTCCGCCAACCCCGAAGAACCAAGTCCGGCAACGGTCTGGCCATCTCAATGTCTCTGGTTCAACCCCTTTAGCAATCAGGTCATTCTCAGCCTTGTCCCACAAAGGTCGGCTTTGAGGTAACCACCTGACCCCGTGCGATGGTGATGCTTCTTCTTTGCAGCATTTTTCTTGTTTGTCGCTGACATCTTCTTACTCTTTTTCCGATGTCTTGTGGGCCACAAATGCGGGCCATTGGTCTCTGATCTTCTCAAACCGGTCGGTGAATTCTGGTGTCTCTTCTTTGTCGACAAACGTTTTCAGCTCATTCTTCCACCTCCTAAATAGTTCTGCCATCTTCTTAAGAGCATGAGACTTGATCAATTCCTCTTTAACTAGCTTCTCTGGATCCTCCTCTGGCGGTAGGGTGAAATTTTCCTTAAGCGTTGTCCAAAGATCTTCTTTCTGCATATCGGAGACATAAGACATCGGCACCTCAGGGTCTTCCTTCTTTGGCTTTAACCATTGCTGGATACTGATCGGGATCTTGTCCCTAACAAGAACCGCACTGAGCACGAAATGCATCCCTTGTTCAGATGGGTTCAATCGGCTTGCCATCGCGCGCGATTGCTGTGATCTCAAACCTTTCATCCGAGCGCAACTTTTTCTTCGGGCCTCGTTTCTTTACCGAAGTTGACCTCGATTCGGAGGGCTAGGGAAAAAAGAAGAAAGACGAAAGTTAATTAATATGTGTACATATGAAAACAATGAATGCATCAATTAACTAGTCAGCACAGGCTTAACTAATATATATATACCTGGCCGGACTCGGTTTGGTCACCGGAGCCGTCATCACGGTCTCCTTCTTGTACCTCTATTGGGTCACCGGAGCCATCATGAACATAGCCCTCTTCTTGAACCGGCATTAATGGGTCACCGGTAGCATGGACCGTAGAAACTATTCCACATTATTTTAATGAAGGCCAAACTCGTAACTCAAATATTCGCCTCCATGATCAGATCGTAGAAACTTTATTTTCTTGTTACGATGATTTTCCACTTCACTCTGAAATTCTTTGAACTTTTCAAACGTTTCAGACTTATGCTTCATTAAGTAGATATACCCATATCTTCTCTATCATATGTGAAGATAAGAAAATAAAGATACCCGCCATGAGCCTCAACACTCATTGGACCGCATACATCAGTATGTATTATTTCCAATAAGTCGGTAGCTCGTTCCATTGTTCTGGAGAACGGAGTTTTAGTCATCTTGCCCATGAGGCATGGTTCGCAAGAACCAAGTGATTCATTATCAAATGATTCAAAAGCCCATCAGTATAGAGTTTCTTCATGCGCTTTACACCAATATGACCTAAACGGCAGTGCCACAAATAAGTTGCACCATCATTATCAACTTTGCATCTTTTGGCTTCAATATTATGAATATGTGTATCACTACGATCGAGATTCAATAAACCATCAACATTGGGTGTATGACCATAGAAGGTTTTATTCATGTAAACAGAATAACAATTATTCTCTATCTTTAAATGAATAACCGTTTTGCAATAAACATGACCTAATCATATTTATGCTCAACGCAAACACCAAATAACATTTATTTAGGTTCAACACTAATCCCAAAAGTATAAGGAGTGTGGGATGATGATCATATAAATTTTGGAACCACTTCCAACACACATCGTCACTTCACCCTCAACTAGTCTCTGTTTATTCTGTAACTCCTGTTTCGAGTTACTAATCTTAGCAACCGAACAAGTATCAAATACCCAGGGGCTACTATGAACACTAGTAAGGTACACATCAATAACATGTATATCAAATATATGTTTGTTCACTTTCCATCCTTCTTATCTACCAAATGTTTGGGGTAGTTCCGCTTCTAGTGACCATTTCCTTTGCAGTAGGAGCACTTAGTTTCAGGCTTGGGTCCAGCTCTGGGATTCTTCCCGGGAGTGACAACTTGCTTGCCATTCTACTTGAAGTTCCCTTTCTTTCCCTTTGCCCTTTTCTTGAAACTTGTGGTCTTGTTAATCATCAACACTTGATGCTCTTTCCTGATTTTGACCTTCGTCGATTTCAGCATCACGAAGAACTCAGGAATCGTTTTTGTCATCCCTTGCATACTATAGTTCACCACGAAGTTCCAGTAAATTGGTGATGGTGACTAGATAACTTTGTCAATCACTATCTTATCTGGAATATTAACCCCATTTTGATTCAAGCGATTGTAGTACCCAGACATTGTAAGCACATGCTCACTAGCTGAGCTATTCTCCTCCATCTTTTAGGTGAATTACTTGTCATAGGTCTCATACCTCTCGACACAGGCATGAGTTTGAAATACCAATTTTAGTTCTTGGAACATCTCATATGCTTTGTGGTATTCAAAATGTTTTTGAAGTCCCAGTTCTAAGCCGTAAAGCATGGTGCACTAAACTGTCGTGTAGTCATCATATTGAGCTAACCAAACGTTCATAACGTCTGCATCTGCTCCTGCAATAGGTCTGTCACCTAGCGGTGCATTAAGGATATAATTCTTCTGTGCAGCCATGCGGGTAAACCTCATATCATGGACCCAGTCCGCATCATTGCTACTATCATCTTTCAACTAAGTTTTCTCTAGGAACATATAAAAAACATAGGGAAGCTACAACGTGAGCTATTGATGTACAACATAATTTTCAAAATACTATCAGGACTAAGTTCATGATAAATTATAGTTCAATTAATCATATTACTTAAGAACTCCCACTTAGATACACATCCCTCTAGTCATCTAAGTGATCACGTGATCCATATCAACTAAACCATGTCCGATCAACACGTGAGATGGAGTAGTTTTCAATGGTGAACATCTCTATGTTGATCATATCTACTATATGATTCACGTTCAACCTTTCGGTCTCAGTGTTCCGAGGCCATATCTGCATATGCTAGGCTCGTCAAGTTTAACCCAAGTATTCTGCATGTGCAAAACTAGCTTGCACCCGTTGTATTTGAATGTAGAGCTTATCACACCCGATCATCACGTGGTGTCTCGGCATGACGAACTGTAGCAATGGTGCATACTCAGGGAGAACACTTATACCTTGAAATTTAGTGAGGGATCATCTTATAATGCTACCATTGTACTAAGCAAAATAAGATGCATAAAAGATAAACATCACATGCAATCAAAATATGTGACATGATATGGCCATCATCATCTTGTGCTCATGATCTTCAACACCGAAGCATCGTCATGATCTCCATCTCCATCGTCATCGGCTTGACACCTTGATCTCCATCGTAGCATCGTTGTAGTCTCGCCAACTATTGATACTATGACTATCGCTACCACTTAGTGATAAAGTAAAGCAATTACATGGCGGTTGTGTTTCATACAATAAAGCGACAACCATATGGCTCCTGCCAATTGCCGATAAGTCTGTTACACAACATGATCATCTCATACAACAATTTATATCTCATCATGCCTTGACCATATCACATCACAAAAAGCCATGCAAAAACAAGCCATGCAAAAAAAAATATCTCATCATGCCTTGACCCTATACTTTGTTGTTGCATGTTTTACGTGGCTGCTATGGGCTTCTAGCAAGAACCGTTCTTAGCTACGCACCAAAACCACAACGATTTTTCGTCAAGTGTGTTGTTTTAACCTTCAACAAGACCGGCCGTAGTCAAACTCGATTCAACTAAAGTTGGAGAAGCAGACACCCGCCAGCCACCTATGTGCAAAAGCACATCGGTAGAATCAGTCTCATGAATGCGGTCATGTAATGTCGGTCCGGGACGCTTCATCCAACAATACCGCCGAATAAAAGTAAGACGTTGGTGGTAAGCAGTGTGACTATTATCACCCACAACTCTTTGTGTTCTACTCGTGCATAAAACATCTACGCATACACCTGGATCGGACGCCACTGCATAGCAACGAGACGGGAGAGTGTGTCCATGTACCCTTGTAGACCGAAAGCGGAAGCGTTTAGTAACACGGTTGATGTAGTCGAACGTCTTCGTGATCCAACCGATCCAAGTGCCCAACGTACGACACCTCCACGTTCTGCACATGTTCAACTCGGTGACGTCCCTCGTGCTCTTGATCCAGTTGAGTACGAGGGTGAGTTCCATCAGCATGACGGCGTGGTAACGGTGATGATGATGTTACCGGCGCAGGGCTTCGCCTAAGCACTACGGCGATATGATCGAGGTGTGTACCTGTGGAGGGAGGCACCGCATATGGCTAAGGCAAAACTTGCGGTGCCCTCCTGCCCCCGTATATAAAGGATGAGAGGGGGAGGCCGGCCGGCCCTTGCAGGGCGTGCCAGGAGAAGGGAGTCCTACTAGGACTCCAAGTCCTAGTAGGATTCCAACTGGAGGAAGAGGGGAAGGAAGGGGGTGGGAGAGGGAAAGAGGGGCCGCGCCCCCTTCCCTTGTCCTATTCGGACTCCCCATGGGGGGGCCTCCCCTATGTGGCCTATCCTCTCTCTCCCCTATGGCCCATGTTGGCCCATTGCTTCCCGGGGGTTTCCGGTAACCCCTCTGGCACTTCGTTTTTACCCGAAACCACTCGGAACTCTTCCGGTGTATGAATAACATAGTCCGATAAATCAACCTTTATGTCTCGACCATTTTGAGACTCCTCATCACGTCTGTGATCTCTTCCGGGACTCCGAACAAACTTTGGTAATCAAAAACACATAACGCATAATACAAATCGTCATCAAACGTTAAGCGTGCGGATCCTACAGGTTCGAGAACTATGTAGACATGATCGAGACATATTTCCGATCAATAACTAATAGCGGAACCTGGATGCTCATATTGGCTCCTACATATTCTATGAAGATCTTTATCGGTCAAACCGCACAACAACATACGTTGTTCCCTTTGTCATTGGTATGTTATTTGCCCAAGATTCGATCATCGGTATCATCATACCTAGTTCAATCTCATTACCGGAAAGTCTCTTTACTCGTTCCGTAATGCTTCATCCTGCAACTAACTCATTAGTCACATTGCTTGCAAGGCTTATAGTGATGAACATTACCGTGAGGGCCCAGAGATACCTCTCCAAAACACGGAGTGCCAAATCCTAATCTCGATCTATGCCAACCCAACAAATACCTTCGGAAACACCTGTAGAGCATCTTTATAATCACCCAGTTACGTTGTGACGTTTGGTAGCACACAAGGTGTTCCTCCGGTATTCGGGAGTTGCATAATCTCATAGTCTGAGGAACATGTATAAGTCATGAAGAGAGCAGTAGCAATGAAACTGTAACGATCAAAATGCTAAGCTAAGGGATGGGTCTTGTCCATCACATCATTCTCCTAATGATGTGATCCCGTTCATCAAATGACATCACATGTCTATGGTTAGGAAACATAACCATCTTTGATTAACGAGCTAGTCAAGTAGAGGCATACTAGGGACACTTTGTTTTGTCTACGTATTCACACATGTACTAAGTTTCCGGTTAATACAATTCTAGCATGAACAATAAACATTTATCATGAAATAAGTAAATATAAATAACAACTTTATTATTTCCACTAGGGCATATTTCCTTCAGTGTTGCCACAGTAGATCTAAAGTTTACTTCCGTAAAGATTGTGCAACTGAAGAACGTGCATCATGTTCCCGCCACCAAGAAGAATCTCGTTAGTGGCTCCCTTCTATGTAAAGAAAGGCATTACATCTCTGTCGTATCTATAGTTTTTGATTGCTTCATGCCAACATTCTACAACTTTCATATACTTTTGGCAACAGTTTATATTACTTTTCGGACTAACATATTGATCTAGTGCCTAGTGTCAGTTCTTGTTTATTGCATGTTTTTTGTTTTACAGAAAATCCATATCAAACTAAGTCCAAATGCGTTAAAAATTTCGGAGATTTATTTTGGAATATATGTGATTTTTGGGAAAAAGAATCAACATGAGAAGACGCTCGAGGGGCCCATAAGCTCACAGGGCGCAACCCCCAACCCTGGGTGCACCCAGCAGGCTTGTGGCCACCTCATAGGTCGGTTGGTGCCCTTCTTTTGCCGGAAGAAAGATAATTTCTGGAGAAAAATCCCCTCAAAATTTCAGCAAATCGGAGTAATGGAACTCCAGGAATATAAAAAATGATGAAGGGGTCCGAAAACAGTCACAAAAATAGAAAAGAAACAGAGAGAGAGAGAGAGAGAGAGAGAGAGAGAGAGAGAGAGAGAGATCCAATATCTAAGGGGCTCCTCCCCTCCTGGAGCCATTGCAGCCATGGACCAGAGGGGAAACCTTCCTCTCATCTAGAGGGGAGGCTAAGCAAGAAGAAGAAGGAGGGGGCTCTCTCCTCTCTCTCTAGGTGGCGCTGGAACGCCACCGGGGCAATCATCATGTGACGGCGATCTACTTCAACAACTTTGTCATCTTCGTCAACACCTACATCACCTTCCATCATCTATTTACAGTGGTCCACTCTCCCGCAATCCGTTGTACCCTCTACTTGAGCATGGTGCTTTATACTTCATATTATTATCCAATGATGTGTTGCCATCCTATGATGCTTGAGTAGATTTTTGTTGTCCTGTCAATAATTGGTGAATTGCAATTATTGGTTTAAATTGCTTATGGTTATGTTGATGTCCTTTGGTGCCCATCACATGAGCGCGTGTGTGGATCACACTATAGGTTTGGTTGTATGTTGATAGGACTATGCATTGGAGGGCAAGAGTGATGGAAACTTCTTCCTATCATAGAAATTGATTGATACAAGATTGAAGGGGGACCAATATATCTTAATGCTATGGTTGGGTTTTAACTTAATGAACGTTAGTAGTTGCGGATGCTTGCAAATAGTTCCAATCATAAGTGCATAGAATTTCAAGTAAGGGATGACATGCTAGCAATGGCATCTCCCACATAAAAACTTGTTATCGATCTAGTAACGTAGTCAATTACTTAGGGACAATTCCACAAATCCTACCACCACTTTTGCACACTCGCTATACTAACTTAATTGTACTTTTATTAAAATAACACCTAATTTTAATTTTCACGTTTATTATTATCTTGCAAACTTATCTCACTACACCTACAAAGAGCTTCTAGTTTATACTTTTTCTAGGTAAAGTGAATGTTAAGTGTGCGTAGAGTTGTATCGTTTGTCGATAGAACTTGAAGAATATAAATTCTACCTTTAGCTCGTCATTGGGTTTGACACTCTTACTTATCTAAAGAGACTACAAAATATCCCCTATACTTGTGGGTTATCAAAGGACTTAAGTTAGTATTCGAGTCCACTAAAGTAGTCGTATCTCGATATGGAATATTTGTTGGAAAAGGATATGATTGTGGTGTTTTTTTTCACCTTTCCTATC
Organism: Triticum aestivum; assembly: GCF_018294505.1. NCBI lineage: Eukaryota > Viridiplantae > Streptophyta > Magnoliopsida > Poales > Poaceae > Triticum > Triticum aestivum. The sequence continues at coordinate 693,499,472 of NC_057803.1, forward strand.
GGATTTCTGTAATAAAGTCGTGAACCAAATCCATTCTAGCATGAATGAATCTGAGGTTTGGCATTAACGTCTTTGTCACATTAAGTTTGGTCGTATGACATGGCTAGATAAGATAGATTTAATCATGAGTTTCACTTTAGGCAAAGGCTCTAAGTGCCATGCGTGTGCGCAAGCAAAGAAACCTCATAAGACTCAAAAGCCCGCGAAGGAGATACACCTGACACCACTAGATCTCATACATTCAGATCTCTGTGAGATGAATGGTGTGTTAACTAAAGGTGGAAAGAAATATTTCATGTCAATGATTGTCGATTCCACTAGATTTTGCTATGTGTATTAGTTAAATACTAAGAATGATGCTCTGCACTACTTTAAAATGTATAAGGCATAATTTGAGAACCAACTTGAAAAGAACATAAAATGAATTCGATTTCATTGTGGTGGAGAGTACTTTTCTACTGAGTTCGATTTATTCTGTGCGAAACATGATATTATTCATGAGAGGACGGCTCCCTATTCAGCCCAATCAAACGAGGTTGCTGAACGGAAAAACTGCACTTTCAAAGATTTGGTCAACGCCATGTTAAATACACCGGGTTTATCCAAGGCAGGGGGGAAGCTGTATTGACATCATGTCATGTCCTGAATAAAGTTACCATGAAGGATAATGAGACCACTCCCTACGAGCCATGAGAAAAGAAAAGAATTGCACTCTCTTACTTGTGCACTTGGGGCTGTTTGGTAAAAGTCAACGTGTCGATAACCAAAAAGTGTAAGTTGGGGCCAAAGACTGTGGAGTGCATTTTTATGGGCTACGCCAAGCATAGTGTTCTATACAATCATATTGGCGAAATCTGATGTACACGACTTGAAGGTCGGTACGATCATGGAGTCTAAATATGCTACATTCTTTGAGGATATTTCCCCACGAGAGATATGCAATGCACTTCAAGACTAGAATCCTATGAGACTCCTGAACATGCCATTCGAGTGGAATATTATGAAAAAAGTGATGAAAGTTCCATAGAGGATGAAGAGGAAGCTCCTGTTAGGAGCAAGAGATAGGACTACAAAGTCCTTTGGTGATTGTTTCCTCATGTACCTCGTGGATGACACTCTGATACGTCTCCAACGTATCTATACTTTTTGATTGTTCCATGTTGTTATATTATCATTCTTGGATGTTTTACAATCATTTTATAGTCATTTTATATCATTTTTGGTACTAACCTATTGACATAGTGCCCAGTGCTAGTTGTTGTTTTCTGCATGTTTTTTACATCGCAGGAAATCAATATCAAACGGAGTCCAAACGCAGCGAAACTTTTTGTGGATTTTTTTTGAACCAGAAGACATCCAGTGCGCCAAGAAAGCACCTGAGGGGAGCTCCTAGGGGAGCACAACCCACCAGGGCGTGCCTGGGGGCCCAAGCGCGCCCTGGTGGGTTGTGCCCTCCTCGTCCCCCCCCCCCCCCGCACCGCCTCTTTGCTCTACAAATACCCCAATATTCCAGAAACCCTAGGATAGTCGACGAAAATCAATTCAAGCCGCCGCAAGTTCCAGACACCAGATCCAATCTCGACACCATCTCGGAGGGGTTCATCATGTCCATTGGTGCCTCTCCGATGATGCGTGAGTAGTTCTTTGTAGACCTACAGGTCCATAGTTAGTAGCTAGATGGCTTCCTCTCTCTCTCTCTCTCTCTCTCTCTCTCTCTCTCTCTCTCTTGATTATCACTACAATGGTCTCTTGGAGATCCATATGATGTAAGTCTTTTTGCTGTGTGTTTGTTGGGATCCTATGAAATTTGAGTTTATGATCAGATCTATGTTTCTATCCATGAAAGTAATTTGATTCTTCTTTGATCTCTTATATGCATGATTGATTATAGCCTCGTATTTCTTCTCTGATATTTGGGTCTTTTTTGGCCAACTTGATCTATTTATCTTGCAATGGGAAGAGGGGCTTTGTGATGGGTTAGATCTTATGGTGCTTGATCCCAGTGACAGAAGGGGAAACGACACGTATGTATCATTGCTATTAAGGATAACATGATAGGGTCTATTTCTACATAAATAGATCTTGTATACATCATGTCATCATTCTTATTGCATTACTCCGTTTTTTCATGAACTTAATACACTAGATGCATGCTGATAGCGGTTGATGTGGGGAGTAATAATAGTAGATGCTGACAGGAATCGGTCTACTAATCTTGGACGTGATGCCTATATAATGATCATTGCCTAGATATCATCATGATTATTTGAGGTTCCATCAATTGCCCAATAGTAATTATTTTTCCACTGTTTGCTAATTTTTGAGAGAGAAGCCACTAGTGAAACCAACGGCACCCGTGTCTCTTCTCATCATATTTGCCTTTGCGATCTATTTTGCTTTGCTTTTATTTTCAGATCTATTAAACCAAAAATACAAAAATACCTTGCTGCAATTTATTTATTTTGTGATCTATTTATCCTATCTATCGCAACTTTATCACGTCTTCTCGTCAATTCGAGGCATCGTTACCCGAAAGGGATTGACAACCCTTTTAACACGTTGGTTTGCGAGTATTTGTTATTTGTGTGCAGGGGTTGTTTACGTTGTGTTGCTTGGTTGTCCTACTGGTTCGATAACCTTGGTCTCATCACTAAGGGAAATACCTACCGTCCCTGTGCTGCATCATCCCTTCCTCTTTGGGGAAATACCGACGTAGTTCAAGAAGGCATCACACTCCCCGTTCCATTTAAAAAGCTTATGCATCACCGGATGCTGACTACTAGAAGGATGCAGTCTATAGGCGAGATGGATTCCATCTTGGCTAATGGGACATGGGAGATCATTGATCGTCCTTATGGTTACCAACCATTGGGATGTAAGTGGGTGTTAAAAAGGAAGCTTAGGCTCGATGGTACTGTTGATAAGTACAACGCTAGGCTTTTGGCCAAGGGTTATACCCAGAAAGAAGAAGAAGAAGATACGTTTGATATTTACTCACGTGTGGCTAGGCTGACAACCCTTCGAGTATTACTCTCATTATCTACCTCGCATGGTCTTCTCGTCCATTAGATGGATGTTAAGACGGCTTTCCTTAATGGAGAGCTAGACGAGAAAATTTACATGCGATAGCCAAATGGCTTTGTAGTAAATGGTTAGGAAAGAAAGGTGTGCAAGCTATTGAAATCTTTGTATGGCCTGAAACTAGCGCCTAAGCAATGGCCTGACAAGTTTGATAAAACTTTCACATCTGTTCGCTTCATTGTTAATGAAGCTGACAAATGTGTATACCATCGCCATGGTTGGGGCGAAGGAGTTATAATGTGTTTGTATGTCGATGACATACTGATATTTGGGAGCAACATTTTTGTTTCTGGAATACGCACGAGTGTGTTCATCATCTATTAAAGAAGGATAAGGGTGGAAGAAACCCATGCATGGTGTAGCGTTATATACTACATCCAACACTACTCCACCCGGCCACAGACGGCCAAAAATCCTGATGCCAGCTCCTACTCTCTCTGTTGATATTTTTGATAACCTTCCTCAAAGATGGTGTTGCTCCATCGAGCACGATAGCATTCTTGTGCTTCCACAATGTCCACAAGCCCAGTGTTAGTATTGTCCTGATGTCCCTGCCTGAGTGACTGCTATATATTTTGCCAATGCAGCAATCCACAAGTATATCCTCCTACTTGGGTGCACAATCCGGTGATCCCAAAGTCGCGCATACCACCGTCAATGCATGTCTAGCAAAGACACACCGAAGGAGGATGTGGTTGATTGTTTTCTCAAGTTGATCACATAATGGGCACTTGTCTTGTTGTGGCAGCCCCCTCCTAGCTAGTTGGTCGGACATCCAATATCTGTTTTTGATCGCAAGCCAAGAGAAGAACCTGCAATGAAGACTCACTCTTGATTTCCATGTGAAGTTCGCGGTTGTGCTCACTTGCTTGCCACAAAACTTGGCGGCGTATGCCGAACTTGTCGAGAACCAGCCACTTCTATCGTAGGTCCAAAGCACTGTGTTCGAGGTCGTGTCATCGAGCTCCACCACGGCTACTCGATCCCATAGGGAGAAAAACTCTATGAGCTTATCCTGTGTCATCTCAAGGCCAAAATCGCATGCCCGGGAGATCTTCGTGATGGCATCGTGGACCGTTCTCAATTTCTTGAGTCTGCCCGTCACACAATCATATATCATTGGTGCGAGTTCCTGCACTCAGTATCCATCCAACCATCGATCCTCCTAGAATAAGGTTGAACGGCCACTCCCAATCATAGTTCTCGTCACCGCTCGGAAGGGGGCCATATCTTTCTCCGGGACCTTGAAATGGAACTTGCTCCATGGCCGTGTGGGGTCCGCTCGCTATAGCCAAGGCCATCACGCATGCATTGCACTATTCAGCCATCCTAGGTTGAGACTACAGACCTATGAGGCGTCCCTCCATGTGGGTAGCTAGGCTACAAGTTGATCCACTAGTCCTTGCTGTTGCAATGCCAATTCCTTTCTGATTGTTAGAGGTAGGCCCAAGTATTTGCAAGGGAACAAGCCTGTCAGGCAGCGCAGTGTTGAAGTGGATTCTACCAAATTCTCACTTGAACATCCTATGGTAATAGTTCCACTCTTGAGCAAGTTGACCCTCAGACCCGAAGCTTCTCTGAAAGTTCCAAAATGCCAGAGCAAGTTCTAAGCTTAATATCTTTTGACTTGATGAAAACCATCACATCATTTGTAAACATGGACACACTGTGCTTGATTCCTCTCTATGTCAAGGGAGAGAGGAGACCTTGTGTTATAGCTAGCTCAAACATCCTTTGAAGGGGTTCCATGATCATTATGAATAGCATTGGTGATATGGAATCACCCTAGCGAAGCCCCATGAAGTTGAAGATAGTCCTTCCTGGCACTCCATTAATTAAGATCCTTGTGGAGGTAGTTCCTAGAAGGCCACAAATCCATGACACCCACTTGCCACCGAAGCCCACTTTTTGCAATATCTCGATGAGGAAAGGCCATTGCACTGAATCAAAAGCTTTCATAATGTCTAGCTTGAGCATGGCCAAAGGGTCCCTAGGAGCATGAGGTTTACGTGCCGTCCCCTGGACGAGCATGAAATTTTCATGTAATGATCTACCTCTCACAAAGGCACTTTGGTGCATTCCCACAAGATTTGGCAGGTCTTCTGCCGACTGATCTGAAAGCACCTTGTAGAAAAAAAAATATGCTGCCATGCACAAGACTCACATGTCTGTAGTCCTTTATGTCTATTACTCCATCCATCTTGGGCGGTAGTGTGACAATTGCCTTGTTGATTGCTTGCAAACTGTGCATGTCCCCGCAGTAGAACATGTCCAGAGCTCCCAGGAAATATCGTGCCAACACAAGGCGTAAAAACGCCCAGTGAAACCATCGTGACCCGGCGCCTTGTCCAAGGGCATTCCCTTAACCACCTTTTTCCAATTCTTGCTCTAAGAAAGGTCTTTCCAAGTGTTCGAGATTTGTATGTTGAAAGCCAAGCTTGTCGAGGTCCAGTGTGTATGGACTCACTGGTGCATGCCCAAGGAGCTCATCGCAATTATCATTCACCACCTTCGAGATTCGGTCAGGCTCTGTTCTGATTTGGTCATTGTGCCTCAACGTGAGGATGGAGTTCTTTATTCTTCGGTGTCGTGCATGCTGGTGAGAAAATGAGGTGTTTGCATCCCCCTCGTGAGGTATGGTAACCTGGATCTCTGCCTTGCAATCAAACGCTCCAGGGAGCAATGACCCGATAGTTTTCATTTCAAGATCCACCGCAAGTTGAACTCTCCTTGCGACAACTGCCTTTCATCCATGGTCATGTCTAGCCTCTGGATGATCTCTAAGGCAATGGAAATCTGGAGCTTGACATTTCCAATCCATCCATAGCTCCAACTCTGTATTTTCTTTGTTGTAGCCCTCAACTTAGAATATAGAGCAACATACGGGTTCCCATCTGACAGTACGGAGTTCACCGCTTCCGTAACCGTTTGGAAGAAGCCCTCAGGCTTCGTCTAGAAAGATTCAAACCAAAATCATTTCCCATAAGTGAATTCCGCATCTAGACCCAACAACAATGGGCAATGGCCCGACACCGCGTGATGAAGCTATGTACCTAGGGTAGGGTCATGGACCTGTCCAAACTACCCTCTCCAAGGACATCTCTAGAAGAACCCACCTTTCAATCGACTCAGAAGTGTTCTACTCGACAGACTCGAAGGCACTGGACCATGAAGCCAACCACTCGACAGCCAGGATATCTAAAATCGCTCTACACACAATCGGCCGGTCATTAAGTAGCCTTTATGGTCATCATAGCAGTTTATTGGTGGCGTTACCAGTAACGCCCAATCTTAATGTACCTTAAACCCTACATAACTGAGGGCCGGAGGGGTCTGGCGAACTCTATATAAGCCACCCCCTCCTCAATGTAAAGGGTTCGCACCCCTATAACTCATACACACGTAATCCAATCAACCGCTTCCGGGCTCCGAGACGTAGGGCTGTTACTTCCTCCGAGAAGGGCCTGAACTCGTAAATCTCTTGCGTATACAACTACTCCATAGCTAGGATCTTGCCTCTCCATTCCTAACCCCCTACACTACTGTCAGACTTAGAGCCACGACAGTTGGCGCCCACCTTGGGGCCGGTGTCGTAGCGACTTAATGGAGAAGTTGCGATTTTTCCGATCTCCTTCATCATTGTTTCAGGCGGAGCTCTGGTTGAGGGCCGCGAGATCCGTCTCGGCGCGCTCACATTCATCATCGACGACTCCGCTTGGCTTCAGGAGGCTCCGCTCGACATCGACGCGCTCCCTGTCCGCGGGGCGACGCACTTTCGTGCGTGCGTCTGTGGCGTCCTCCTGCGACAACCGTCGACCCAGTATCAGTCGGCTCCTGTGTCGTCCTCCCTCCCTGTTTCCCGTCGGCGCAAGCGCTCCGGTCGGTCGAGGCTTCAGGGTTGGGTGAGGCACGCGGTGGCTCGCTAGTCTGCCACCTCCCAAGTCGCGGCGATCGAGCCCGACGAATCTCTCTACGGCCTGTTCGACTGGCTCCGCAGAGACTGCATCCGAGTGCGACAGCAGTGATCCAGTGGCGGAGGGTCGATGAACCACGCAGTCCTCCCGGTTTTCCCTGCACCAACGGAGGCGACAGCGGAGGAGATCCGTCGCATGCCCATGAAGAGTATCTCCCCGAGCCCCTCACTTCGCTGTAGAGGGAAGAACTTCGCCGCTGGAACATGGATGCGCTGCACACTCCTATCGTTGGAGAAACACCTGAGGCTCGTGCCTTAGAGGACGCACGCTTGGCCAACTTGGCTGAGCGCACTCGACTGGAGAACCTCCGGCGAGCACTCGACGAGCGTGCGCGGCAACGGGTTCCAGAATCCAGTCGACGTCAACTCTTTCCACCACCGACTCAGGTATATCGAACTCCGATTCAGAATTTAGCAGCTACAGCCCGTATAGCAGAGTCGTTCAGCCTTCCCAGTCAGATGATGGCAGAGGCTTGTTACAGATCAGAACATTACTCCGGGCGGCAGGAGATCAAAATTCAGCTGTATCGCAGTCGCGGAATAGGATTGACAGCAGATCCGTCGCTGCAAATACAGTCCAGTCGGCCCATAGCCCAAGATTGCCCCCGAGGCGTGAGGGACGTGGAGACCAGCGTGATCAGTACAAGAACCGTGATCAGTATGATCACCGACTCGATCGTGATGATCGACATCGAGTTCCCACCCCTCCCCCAAGGAGTGGATCGTACGCGCCTCGACAACAGGATGACAGACACCATCACAGTGTTGGGCGAAGGATTCCAGTCGACCCCAGGGAACCAGGCTTTGACGCGAGATCCATTATCGTTCAAGGTTTCGTCGACAAGAACAGAGCTCACCGAGAAGGTCATGACAGAGATGTACTCACCAGCAGCAGAGTACACGTCTCAAGACCAGAGTGTTTCAGCAGAGCCATCAGGTTCGCGATGATTCCTCCCAACTTCAGGTTGGCGACTGGAGTCAATAAGTTCACTGGTGAGTCCAAGCCTGATACTTGGCTTGAAGACTACCGAGTAGCTGTTTAGATTGGCGGCGACAATGATGAAGTAGCCATGAAACACCTGCCTCTTATGTTGGAGGGCTCGGCCAGAGCATGGTTGAATCAGTTAGCACCCAGCAGCATTTATACTTGGGAAGATCTTGCTCGAGTGTTTGTCAGAACATTTAAAGGAACTTGCAAGCGACCAGCAGGGTTGACAGAGCTGCAATCTTGTGTGCAGAAGTCGAATGAAACTTTGAGGGATTAGATCCAGAGATTGATCACGTTGCATCACATGGTAGAGAATGTATCTGATCACCAGGCAGTCTGTGCCTTCAAGGAAGGCGTTAAGTACAAAGAGCTCAACCTAAAATTCGGTCAAACCGGAGACATGTCTCTGAGTCGAATGATGGAGATTGCCACCAAGTATGCCAATGGTGACGAAGGGGATCGGCTCCGGAGTGGTGATAACCCACAAGTATAGGGGATCGCAACAGTTTTTGATAAGTAAGAGTGTCGAACCCAAAGAGGAGCTAAAGGTAGAATAAATATTCCCTCAAGTTCTATCGACCACCGATACAACTCTATGCACGCTTGACGTTCGCTTTACCTAGAACAAGTAAGAAACTAGAAGTACTTTCTAGGTGAATGGCTAGGTTTTCAAGACAATAAAGAACATGTAAACATAAACTAGGGGCTGTTTAGATAAAGATGCAAATAAAGTAAATATAGCGAGTGTGGAAAAGTGGTGGTAGGAGTTGTGGAATTGTCCCTAGGCAACTGACTATATTACTAGACCGGTAATCACTATTGCAATTCTATTTGAGGGAGAGGCATAAGCTAACATACTTTCTCTACTTGGATCATATGCACTTATGATTGGAACTCTAGCAAGCATCCGCAACTACTAAAGATTCATTAATGTAAAACCCAACCATAGCATTAAAGTATCAAGTCCCCTTTTATCCCATACGTAAACAACCTACTTACTCGGGTCTGTGCTTCTATCACTCACGCCACCCACCATAAGCAAATCATGAACATATTGCAAACCCTACAGCGGGGATCCATCACGCTTGCGCGACACGGAGAGAACCATAGGACAGCACCAATAATAAAATATGCAACTCAAACCAATCATAGCAATTCATCAATCACCAATAGCACAACAAAAATCTACTCAGACATCATAGGATGGCAACACATCATTGGAAAATAATATGAAGCGTAAAGCACCATGTTCAAGTAGAGGGTACATCGGGTTGCGGGAGAGTGACCGCTGGATATAGAAGGGGAAAGGTGATGGAGATGTTGGTGAAGATGACGGCGGCGTTGGTGAAGATCGCGGTGATGATGATGGCCCCCGGCAGCGCTCCGGCGCCACCGGAAGCAAGGGAGAGAGGGCCCCCTTCTTCTTCTTCTTCTTCCTTGACCTCCTCCCTAGATGGGAGAAGGGTTTCCCCTCTGGTCCTTGGCTCCCATGGCTTGGGAGGGGCGAGAGCCCCTCCGAGATTGGATCTATCTCTCTATTTCTCGGTTCTCTGTGTTCCCTAATTCTACCCCTTCACCGTTTCTTAAATATCCGGAGATCCATAACTCCGATTGGGGTGAATCTTTCGCCCAGATCTTTCTCATAAAATTAGCTTTCTTGCGCCAAAATAAGAGCATCAACCGCCTTATAGGTGGACCACGAGGGTCATAGGCGCGCCTGGGGGGGGGGGGGGCTGCCCTACCTCGTGACCACCCCGGACACCATCTCGTGTTGATTCCACTTCCCAAAAATCATAAATATTCCAAAAAAAATCTCCCTCCGTTTTTATCCTGTTTGGACTCCGTTTGATATTGGGTTTCTGCGAAACAAAAAACATGCAACAGACAGGAACTGCACTGGGCACTGGATCAATATGTTAGTCCCAAAAATAGTATAAAAAGTTGCCAAAAGTATATGAAAGTTGAATAATATTGGCATGGAACAATCAAAAATTATAGATATGACGGAGACGTATCAGCATCCCCAAGCTTAATTCCTGCTCGTCCTCGAGTAGGTAAATGATAAAAAAGATAATTTTTGGTGTGGAATGCAACCTAGCATAATCTTGATCATATGTCTAATCATGGCATGAATATTAAGACACGAGTGATTCAAAGCAATAGTCTATCATTTGACATAAAAAACAATAATACTTTGAGCGTACCAATAAAGCAATCATGTCTTTTCAAAACAACAAGGCCAAAGCAAGCTTATCCCTACAAAATCATATAGCTTGGCCATGCTTCATTTTCGTCACACAAAATGCCCCCATCATGCACAACCCCGATGATGAGCCGAGCAATTGGTTCATACTTTTTAACGGGCTTCAGCTTTTTCAACCCTCACGCAATACATGAGCGTAAGCCATGGATATAGCACTATAGGTGGAATAGAATATAATGATGGAGGTTATGTGGAGAAGACAAAAAGGGAGAAAGTCTCACGTCGACGCGGCTAATCAACGGGCTATGGAGATGCCCATCAATTGATGTCAATGCAAGGAGTAGGGATTGCCATGCAACAGATGCACTAAGAGCCATAAGTGTATGAAAGCTCAACAAAATAAACTAAGTTGGTGTGCATCCAACTTGCTTGCTCATGAAGACCTATGGCATTTGAGGAAGCCCATCCTGGGAATATACAAGCCAAGTTCTATAACGAAAATTCCCACTAGTATATGAAAATGACAACATAGGAGACAATCTATATGAAGAACATGGTGCTACTTTGAAGCACAAGTGTGGAAAAAGAGATAGTAACATTGCCCCCCCCCTTTTTGGATGGGCTTCTTTGCCCCCCCCCCTTGGCCTTTCCCTTTTTTTCATGGGGCAATGTTCTATAATGATGATCATCACACTTTTATTTACTTACAACTCAACATTACAACTCGATACTAGAACAAAGATATGACTCTATATGAATGCTTCCGGCGGTGTACCGGGATGTGCAATGATCTAGCATAGCAATGACATCAAAACGGACAAGCCATGAAAACATCATGCTAGCTATCTTACGATCATGCAAAGCAATATGACAATGAATGCTCAAGTCATGTATATGATGATGATGGAAGTTGCATGGCAATATATCTCGGAATGGCTGTGGAAATGCCATGATAGGTAGGTATGGTGGCTGTTTTGAGTAAGATATAATGAGGCTTATGTGTGATAGAGCGTATCGTATCACGGGGTTTGGATGCACCGGCGAAATTTGCACCAACTCTCGAGGTGATAAAGGGCAATGCACGGTACCGAAGAGGCTAGCAATGATGGAAAGGTAAAAGTGTGTATAATCCATGGACTCACATTAGTCATAAAGAACTCATATACTTATTGCAAAAGTTTATTAGCCCTCGAAGCAATGTACTACTACGCATGCCCCTAGGGGGATAGATTGGTAGGAAAAGACCATCGCTCGTCCCCGACTACCACTCATAAGGAAGACAATCAAAGAAACACCCCATGCTTCAAATTTGTCACACAATGGTTACCATATGTGCATGCTACGGGACTTGCAAACCTCAACACAAGTGTCTCTACAATTCACAACCACCCACTAGCATGACTCTAATATTACCATCTTTATATCGCAAAACTATTGCAAGGAATCAAACATATCATATTCAGCGATCTACAAGTTTATGTAGGATTTTATGACTAACCATGTGAATGACCAATTCGTGTCATCTCTCTAAATAGATGTAATTAAGCAAGAGAGTTTAATTCTTTGTACAAAAGATATGCCCACGCTCTAACAAATATAAGTGAAGCAAAAGAGCATTCTACAAATGGCGGTTGTCTATGTAAAGAGAAACAGGCAATCCAAACTTCAAATGATATAAGTGAAGCACATGAAGAATTCTATAAAGCCATACTCAAAAGATATAAGTGAAGTGCCTAGAGCATTCTACAAATCGACAAAGGACCATCTCATACCAGCATGGTGCATAAAAGAAAAATGAAAACCTAAATGCAAAAGACGCTCCAAGACTTGCAGATAATGCATGAACGAAACGAATTTGAAAACATACCGATACTTGTTGAAGAAAGAGGGGATGTTGTTGACGTATAATGTGCTGCCTAGTCTCTTCCATCAGATTGGTCTTTTGGTTGCATTGGTTAGAGCATGCACTTCTACATGGTATCAGAGCCAAGAGGTCTTGAGTTCAAGACCCGGCTGGCGCAATTGAATTGCAGCCCACTTTCGGTCCACGTTTAGGCCTGAGGGAGCCACACGTGAGGGGGAGTGTTGACGTATAATGTGCTGCCTAGTCTCTTCCATCAGATCGGTCTTTTGGTTGCATTGGTTAGAGCATGCACTTCTACAGATGCCTCCCCAGCATCCCCAAGCTTAGACGCTTGAGTCTCCTTGAATATTTACTTGGGGTGCCTTGGGCATCCCCAAGCTTGAGCTCTTGCCTCTCTTCCTTTTCCTCATATCGAGACATCCTCGATTAGACACTACATCCACACAAAACTTCAATAGAAAACTCGGTAAGATCCGTTAGTATAATAAACCAAATCACCACCCTAAGTACTGTAGAAAACCAATTCATATTTTTTTTTGCATTGTGTCTACTGTAATATAGCTTTTTCATGGCTTAATCCACTGATATAAATTGATAGATTCATCAAAACAAGCAAACTATGCATCAAAAACAGAATCTGTCAAAAAAGAGATCAGTCTGTAGCAATCTGAACATCCACCATACTTCTTGTATCCCAACAATTCTACCAAATTTAGGAACAATAAACAAGTTGTATATCAAGACAGTGCAAAAGGAATCAGAACCAATTGATGTTCCAGGTAAAATTGTAAAATCGAGCACTACAGCCAAAGTTTCTGTCATGCACCGTACAAACCAACAAGCATTGTAAACATCCTAAAGGCAAACCTTGGCACATTATTTTTATAATACAATGGAATTATACAAGGGGATAATTATTTTTGTTGAAAAGTTTCTGTAATCAAGATTCACAAAGTTTCCGTGAGCATAAACAAAGTTCAAGGAGCTCTCCCACTTCAACAATGCTTGTCTCTCTCACTTTCACTTTCCTTTTTGAAAAAATTTAGGTTCCCCTCTTTTTTTTAAACTATATGAAAGAACTCAACAGAAATAAATGACTCTTAAATGACTCTCTAAAACTTCCGGGTTGTCTCCCTGGCAGCGCTTTTCTTTAAAGCCATTAAGCTAGGCCTATAGTGCTCAAGTAATGAATCCACCCGGATCCTAAGGTATATCAAAGCCAATTTTAATTAACAATGATTTGTAATTTAGTAGTGAGCACAAAGTAACATATATCACGGAACAATGAAGTGTAACTCTCTTCCTATGCATCGGCATGTCATAAAAGAACAATTCATGCACACCAAGTAAAGGCCAATGCATAGTATAAGCAGTTTCTTGCAATTTCATAGTATGGGAAACATAGAGAGGTGGAGAAATAGTTCCTCTCTCATAATAATTGCAAGTAGGAGCAGCAAGCACATGCATATTATATTCATCAAAATCATCATGTGCAATGGTAAAAGGCAACCCATCAATATAATCCTTAATAAGTGCAAACTTCTCCAATATAGTATAATCGGGAGAATTCAAAAAGATAATAGGACTATCATGCGTGGGTGCAATAGCGACAAATTCATGTTTAACATAAGGAACTATAGCAAGTTCATCTCCATAAGCATCATTCATATTGGCATCTTGGCCACAAGCATAGCAAGCATCATCAAAAAGGGATATTTCAAAAGAATCATATGGATCATAACAGTCATCATAGCAATCATCCTTCGGTAAGCATGAAGGGGAGTTAGATAATGTATGAGTTGGAGGGTTACACTCATTAGAAGGTGGGCACGGGTAGCTAATCCGCTCTTCCTCCTTTTGTTCTTTGCTCTCATCATCATCTTTTTCATCCAATGAGCTCACAGTTTCATCAATTTCTTCTTCCATAGCTTCCTGCAAAATATTAGTCTCTTCTTGGACAGCGGAGACTTTCTTTATAAAAGCATTAATATAGTAATTGTATTTATAATTTTCATAGCATTATCTAAGCATAGCAAGATTTTCAGGCCTATAACAAGCATCATCAAAATCCTCAAACTCTGTAAACATGGATTCAATTTCATAAGCACCCATAAAAGCAACAAATTCTTCTATTTGTTCCACATCATAGTAATCATATATACCTCTAGCATAAGAAGCCAAGGTTTCATTATCATTAAATTTGCATGGGGAGGTGTGGACCACTCATCCTAGAGCAACAAGTATAATCATATTCCGAGCATAGTTGTCTAGCATACCACTCCAACATATTAATTTGATCCCATAATAGTTTCCCTTTTTGTGTTGAGCGATAATCCCTAAAGTATTCACATTGATCCAGTGTTACTCCCATTATAAAGTTGAATGGGGTTTCTCAGGATTATCAAAGTAGTACAAAATATTTTTCTCATAATGAGAATCGAGGCTTTTAGGAGTTACCCCATCCTCATGAGTAGCAAGTACAGGTAATTTTTTGGTATTTTGCGTTCCATATCCATAACTAAAGATAGAGAACAACTAAGAACAGCAAATAAAAATTACTTAGTGATAAAGCAAACAAGCACACACGAGAATATTCACCCCACACTATGACTCCCCGGCAACGGCGCCAGAAAAAGGTCTTGATAACCCACAAGTATAGGGGATCGCAACAATTTTAGATAAGTAAGAGTGTCGAACCCAACGAGGAGCTAAAGGTTGAATAAATATTCCCTCAAGTTCTATCGACCACCGATACAACTCTACACACGCTTGACGTTCGCTTTACCTAGAACAAGTATGAAACTAGAAGTACTTTGTAGGTGAAAGGCTAGGTTTGCAATACAATAAAGAACATGTAAACATAAACTAGGGGCTGTTTAGATAAAGATGCAAATAAAGTAAATATAGCGAGTGTGGAAAAGTGGTGGTAGGAGTTGTGGAATTGTCCCTAGGCAACTGACTATATTACTAGATCGGTAATCACTATTGCAATTCTATTTGAGGGAGAGGCATAAGCTAACATACTTTCTCTACTTGGATCATATGCACTTATGATTGGAACTCTAGCAAGCATCCGCAACTACTAAAGATTCATTAAGGTAAAACCCAACCATAGCATTAAAGTATCAAGTCCTCTTTTATCCCATACGTAAACAACCTACTTACTCTGGTATGTGCTTCTGTCACTCACGCCACCCACCATAAGCAAATCATGAACATATTGCAAACCCTACAGCGGGGATCCCTCACGCTTGCGCGACATGGAGAGCACCATAGGACAGCACCAATAATAAAATATGCAACTCAAACCAATCATAGCAATTCATCAATCACCGATAGGACAACGAAAATCTACTCAGACATCATAGTATGGCAACACATCATTGGAAAATAATATGAAGCATAAAGCACCATGTTCAAATAGAGGGTACAGCGGGTTGCGGGAGAGTGGACCGTTGGATATAGAAGGGGGAAGGTGATGGAGATGTTGGTGAAGATGACGGCGGTGTTGGTGAAGATAGCAGTGATGATGATGGCCCCCGGCAGCGCTCCGGCGCCACCGGAAGCAAGGGAGAGAGGGCCCCCCTTCTTCTTCTTCTTCCTTGACCTCCTCCCTAGATGGGAGAAGGGTTTCCCCTCTGGTCCTTGGCTCACATGGCTTGGGAGGGGCGAGAGCCCCTCCGATATTGGATCTATCTCTCTGTTTCTGCATTCTCTGCGTTACCTAATTCTACCCCTTCACCGTTTCTTAAATATCCGGAGATCCGTAACTCCGATTGGCGTGAATCTTTCGTCCAGATCTTTCTCATAAAATTAGCTTTCTTGCACCAAAAGAAGAGCGTCAACAGCCTTACGGGTGGACCACGAGGGTCAGGGGCGCGCCGGGGGGGGGGGGTAGGGCGCGCCCCTTACCTCGTGACCACCCCGTGCACTGTCTCGTGTTGATTCCACTTCCCAAAAATCATAAATATTCCAAAAAAATCTCTGTCCGTTTTTATCCCGTTTGGACTCCGTTTGATATTGGGTTTCTGTGAAACAAAAGACATGCAACAGACAGGAACTGGCACTGGGCAGTGGATCAATATGTTAGTCCCAAAAATAGTATAAAATGTTGCCAAAAGTATATGAAAGTTGAATAATATTGGCATGGAACAATCGAAAATTATAGATACAACAGAGACGTATCAAGTGGCAAGCACAAGTCAGTCGCCCACGAAACCGGAGGAGGGAACTCCAGTCGGAAGCAGAAGCGGAAAGCTGAGCCAGTTGCTCCTGGAGAAGCCTTGGTCGTGACTCAAGGAAAGTTTAAAGGGAAGCCCAAAGGATCTTGGAACCCTAAGAAGGTGAAGGACAAGGAAGGGAATGATGTCATGGATTTGCCGTGCCACATCCACACAAAGAAAGATGAGGAGGGTAAACTCATTTACCCGAAACATACCACTCGATAGTGTCGACTCTTGATACAGCAATTCCAGGGGAAACAGCCCAAAGATAAGGAAAAGGAGTCGGACAAAGTTGAGGACAAAGAAGATAGTGATGATGGATATCCCCAGGTCAATTCCACCCTGATGATTTTTGCTGACGTTGAAAGCAAAAGTCGATTGAAAGTTATCAACCGAAAAGTGAATATGGTTGCTCCAGCGACACCCAGTTATCTGAAATGGTCTCAGACTGCCATCACATTTGACCAGTCTGATCATCCGACACACATAGCCACCCCGGGGAGGCAAGCTTTGGTGGTCAACCCAGTCGTCGAAGGCACTCGACTGACTAAAGTTTTGATGGATTGTGGCAGTGGCCTGAATATACTATATGCAGAGACGTTGAAAGGGATGGGTATTCCGATGTTCAGACTCAGTACCAGCAACATGAGTTTCCATGGAGTCATTCCTGGAAAGAAGGCTGAGTCACTCGGCCAAATTTCTCTTGATGTGGTTTTCGGTGATTCCAAGAATTACCGCAAAGAAAAGTTGAGGTTTGAAGTTGTGGATTTCTAGAGTGCTTATCACGCTATTTTGGGTAGGTCAGCCTATGCACGTTTCATGGCTCGACCATGTTATGTGTACCTCAAATTGAAAATGCCTGATCCCAAAGGTGTGATCACTATTACTGGCAATCGGAAGAAGGCGGAAGAGTGCTTTCAGAAAGGCTCAAAGATCATTGATGCTCAGATGGTAGTGGTAGAGCTGCAGGAATACTAGAAAACTGCAGACCCGAGTGATTTGTTGCGAGCTAAGAAGCCCGCTACGAAATCAGCGTTTCAGTCGTCCAGTGAGACAAAACCTATTCACATTCACCAGACCGACCCCAGTGCTGCTCCGACTCATATCTCTACAACACTCGACTCCAAATAGGAAGAAGCGCTCATCCAGTTCCTCCGTGAGAACGGGGACATCTTCGCATGGAAGCCTTCGAATGGTGTTCCCAGGGGGCTGGCTGAGCACCGTCTACGAGTCGACTCAAAAGTGAAACCTGTCAAAGAACATCTTCGACGGTCCGCCGTCCAGAAAAGAAAGGCCATTGGCGAGGAGGTGGCTCGGGTCTTAGCAGCGGAGTTTATCCGAGAGATTTATCACTTCGAGTGGCTCGCCAATGTTGTCATGGTCCCCAAGAAGGACAAGTCACTTCGCATGTGCATAGACTTCAAACATATCAATTGGGCCTGCCCGAAAGATCATTTTCCTCTCCCCCGCATCGACCAAATAGTCGAGTCGACTGCGGGATGTGAGCGCCTGTCTTTTTTAGACGCCTATTCCGGTTACCATCAGATCCGTATGTATGGACCCAATGAGATCAAAACAGCTTTCATCACTCCATTCGGGTGCTTCTGTTATGTCACCATGCCATTCGGCCTCAAGAATGCCGGAGCCATGTTCATGAGGATGATTCAGAAGTGTTTGCTCACTCAAATTAGTCGGAATGTGGAAGCATACATGGATGATATTGTGGTCAAGTCACGGAAAGGTTCCGACCTGCTGACTGAACTTGTAGAGACATTTGCCAACCTCAAGAGGTATGATATCAAGCTTAATCCATCAAAGTGCACATTCGGAGTTCCTGGCGGAAAGTTACTCGGTTTTCTCGTTTCCGAACGAGGAATCGACGCCAACCCAGAAAAAGTTGGTACTATACTCCGAATGAAACGTCCTGTGCATGTGCACGATGTCCAGAAGCTTACTAGTTTCTTGGCCGCTTTAAGTCGATTCATCTCTCGTCTCGGTGAAAAGGCATTGCCTCTTTACCGACTGATGAAGAAGTCAGACAAGTTCGAGTGGACTCCTGAAGCTGATGCAGCGTTTGCAGAGCTAAAAGCCCTGCTCTCCACCCAGCCGGTGCTTGCTGCCCCGATCAGCATAGAGCCTTTGCTGCTTTACATTGCAGCCACGGGACAAGTCGTCAGTACAGTACTTATGGTCGAGCGGTAAGGAGAAGGAAAAGCCTTTAAAGTTCAGCGCCCAGTATATTATGTTTCTGAAGTTTTGACCCCATCAAAGCAAAGATACCCTCATTATCAGAAGCTTGTATATGGGATTTATATGACCACGAAGAAGGTTGCTCATTACTTCTCTGACCATTCCATTACAGTCGTTAGCGACGCTCCATTGGCAGAGATTCTGCACAACAGAGATGCAACTGGTTGAGTGGCAAAATGGGCGATTGAACTCCTTCCCCTAGATATCAAGTTTGAGGCAAAGAAAGCCATCAAGTCCCAAGCAGTAGAAGATTTCATCCCCGAGTGGATTGAACAGCAATTGCCGACTCAAGTTCATTCGGAGCACTGGACCATGTTTTTTGATGGTTCTAAGATGCTGAATGGTTCCGGTGCTGGGGTTGTGTTGGTATCCACCCGAGGAGATAAGCTCAGATATGTGCTCCAGATTCACTTTGATTCCTCCAATAACGAAGCAGAATACGAAGCACTTTTGTATGGGTTGTGTATGGCCATTTCACTCGGCGTCCGTCGCGTCATGGTCTATGGCGACTCAGATTTGGTGGTTAACCAAGTGATGAAGGAGTGGGACGTCAGAAGTCTGGCCATGACTGGTTACTGCAATGCAGTGAGAAAGCTAGAGAAGACGTTCGAGGGGTTAGAGCTTCATCATATACCCCGACTGAAAAATCAAGCGGCCGATGATTTGGCAAAAATAGGTTCCAAGAGAGAAGCCATTCCCAGTAATGTGTTTTTGGAACACATCCACACACCATCAGTTCAAGAGGATCCTTTCACCGAAGAAGCCCCGCAGCCAAAAAGTGTCACAGATCCGACTGAAGTTGAGGTCCCAGCTGTGGTCGACCTGATCATGGAAGTTTTGGTCATCACTCCCGACTGGACAGTGCCGTACATCGCGTATATCCTAAGGAAAGAGCTCCCAGAGAATGAAGAAGAGGCTCGACAGATCGTCCGTCGATCCAAGGCCTTTACTGTGATAAAGGGACAGTTGTACAGGGAAAGCGCGACTTGAGTCAGTCAAAAATGTATAACACCAGAAGAAGGTCAGATAATTCTTGACGATATCCACTCGGGGACCTGTGGTCATCATGCGTCCTCTCGGACCATTGTGGCTAAAGCATACAGAGCGGGGTTTTACTGGCCAAGGGCAAATGAAATGGCGAAGGAGATAGTCGACAAGTGTGAAGGATGTCAGTTCTATTCCAATATGTCACACAATCCCGCCTCAGCCTTGAAGACCATTCCACTCATCTGGCCCTTCGCCGTTTGGGGATTGGATATGGTTGGACCACTGAGAACTGGCAGAAGCAGCTTCACCCATGTACTGGTGGCAGTCGACAAGTTCACTAAGTGGATTGAAGCCAAACCTATCAAGAATCTTGATACCTGCACTACTGTCAGCTTCATCAGAGAGTTGATATTCAGATATGGAGTTCCGCACAGCATCATCACTCATAATGGATCAAACTTCGATTCCGACAAATTCAGAGCCTTTTGCGCCTCTCAAGGCACGCGAGTCAACTACGCTTCCGTCGCTCACCCCCAGTCGAATGGACAAGCAGAAAGAGCAAATGGCCTAATTCTCAAAGGACTGAAACCCCGGTTGATGCGGTATGTCAAACACGCAGCAGGCGCGTGGGTCGACGAACTTCCATCAGTTCTTTGGGGATTGAGGACTACTCCTAATTGGTCAATGGGGCGAACTCCATTCTTTCTAGTCTATGGAGCTGAAGCAGTTCTGCCGAGTGACCTGCTTCACAATGCACCCCGAGTCGAGCTCTACTCTGAAGATGAAGCACAACAAGCCCGGCAGGACGCAGTCGACCTTCTAGAAGAAGAAAGAGAGATGGCCATGATCCGATCGACTATCTATCAGCAGTACTTGCGTCGATTCCATGCCAGAAACGTGAAGAGTCGAGCCTTCCAAGAAGGAGACTTGGTCCTCCGAGTGGATCAATAGAAGCCACACAAACTCGCCCCTACTTGGGAAGGCCCCTTCATCGTCACCAAAGTTCTCCACAATGGAGCGTACCATCTTTACAATGTCGATCGCCAGATTGAT
Organism: Triticum aestivum; assembly: GCF_018294505.1. Taxonomy (NCBI): domain Eukaryota; kingdom Viridiplantae; phylum Streptophyta; class Magnoliopsida; order Poales; family Poaceae; genus Triticum; species Triticum aestivum. The sequence continues at coordinate 693,520,094 of NC_057803.1, forward strand.
GAGCCACGAGCTTGGAATGCGGAGCTGCTCCGCCCCTTTTATACTTAAGTACTCACTCGGATGAGATGTAATAAAAATTACCTCTATAGTTTGTTTATCAAAGACAAGAGTGTTATAATTTTCCCATTGATTGTTGTTGCTTTTGTTTACGTGAGAAATCCCCCAGTGGGTGGCTTAGCTGCGAATCCGTTTCGCCGAAGTTTGTAAACAAATTCCTACCGAGTGACGAGCAAGCCTCTCACTCAGGGGCTTAGCTGCGAACCCGTTTTGCCTAAGTATTTGAAAATCCTACCGAGTGGAGAGCAACTCTCCCACTCGGGGGCTTAGCTGCAGTCCAGTACTCGCCTAAGTATTTGAAAATCCTACCGAGTGGAGAGCAAACCTCCCACTCGAAGGCTTAGCAACAGTCTAGTACTTGCCTAAGCATTTAAAAATCCTACCGAGTGGAGAGAAATCCTCCCACTCGGGGGCTTAGCTGCAGTCCAGTACTCGCCTAAGTATTTGAAAATCCTACTGAGTGGAGAGCAAACCTCCCACTCAGGGGCTTAGCTGCAGTCCAGTACTCGCCTAAGTATTTAAAAATCCTACCGAGTGGAGAGCAATCCTCCCACTCGGGGGCTTAGGTACAGTCCAGTACTCCCCTAAGTATTTGAAAATCCTACCGAGTCGGGAGCAAACCTCCCAGTCGGGGGCTTAGCTGCAGTCCAGTACTCGCCTAAGTATTTGAAAATCCTACCGAGTGTATGCTGTCAGAGGTTAGATGAGGATGGGGCACATTTGTTTCTGAGATGCAAGCAGGTTAAAAAGTTACAGCGGTCCCTTCAACTAGAGGCACTACGACAGAGTCTTTGCGAATGCAGGGATGCACATGAACTGCTGCATGAAATGCTGCGACTGCCGGAAGATAGGAAAGTTCTGGTTGTATGCTTGCTATGGAAATGGTGGAACTGGAGGAATAAAACAAATGCTAGGGAGAATAATGTGCCTGTGGAGAGCCTATCTGCTGAGATTACTAATTGGGCTATTGATTCTCTAGCTCTGTGTAGGTCATCTCGTACTGAAGCTCATACTGAGGCCGGACAGCAAGCAGTGCAGGAGTGGAGAAAGCCCGAGGGAGACAGACTTAAAATAAACGGGGATGGGGCCTTTATAGAAAATCTTGGCAGGGGTGGCTGGGGCTTCGCGATCCGGGATCAGGCTGGGGATGTACGAGGATCAGGTGCAGGCTTTTTGAGCCATGTGGCTTCAGCGATACGAACTGAAGCAAAGGGGTGTGCAATGGCACTTGCGGCGGCGTCTAGCTGGCATATGACAGACATCGAGGTTGAATTGGACTGTCAACAGTTGGTTAACACCCTCAATGGTACTGGATTCGACCTGGCACCTAAAGGCATCCTTTTCAGGGAGATACGTGCGTTCGCAAGCCTGAACTTCAACTCTGTTTCTTTTAATTTTTCCCCACGGGCATGTAACAAGCTAGCTCACGCCTTAGCTTCCTATGGCGCTCGCCGCCAAGTTGTTCAGGAGTGGTGGTCCGAGGACCTGCCGGACAATGTACACGTTCGTGAGGCCATCATCTTGGCTGGACCAGTGCGATCTATGGAATATAGTGTTCCATCTCAAAAAAAAGGTCTGTTGTAACAAAGGTACAGTGGCTAGCTCTCAATTTTTTTTCATTTGGTAATTGTCCACTCTTATATATGCATTATGTACCATCCTCTATACACTAATCCCGCATCATGTATTTTTTTGAAAGATCTGGCATTGGACGGCTTCATTGATTTAGCAGATATCATGTTGTGTGTTAATTTCAAGAGGATTATACAATTAATTCTTCGAGTCATGATCCATGCACATGTACCCACTACTACTCTGCTGCCATTCCGGCCTTTCCTATTTCACACCCGTTGCGTCGAAAAGTTGTCCTAATGTGTTATTAGAATCTACGGGAGCATCATTACTCCGTCTCAAATGTTTTTTTATATAAGAATCAACATGACGTAAAATTAGTGCACGCAATGATTTTTTTTCATTCCTAGAACTTCATTTGAATATCATGAAAAAAACTAGTGAAAGTGCGTTATATCGACTAGAGGGGTGGTGAATAGGCGATTTTCATGAATTCTTCACTGAGGAATTTGCTGGTGAGGAAATTCCTAAATGAAGAACTACTTGCAGCGGAATAAGTACTCAGAAAGGGACATAACAGAACACAAGCATAGTCATCATGATGAAATGAAGACAAGCACAGAGTACAGAAAACATAAACATAGGATAACACACGGAAGAAGACGGACAGATTGAAGAAATAGAACTGAGGAAATTGAGAAAGTCTTCAGTCAATGTCTTCAAACAGATATGAACAGGCACACAACAACATACATGAGGAAATGAAAGAGTTGAGGAGATAGAACCAGTTAGCTCGGTGAAGACAATGATTTGGTAGACCAGTTCGAACTGCTGTCTCAGTTGTACATATGGTTGGAGCAGCTGAGTATTTAAACTCGAGGACACCCAGTCCCGGACACATAGTCCTCGTCGTATTCTCCTTGGGCTAAGGTCACACAAACCTCGCCCAATCACTCGTGGTAAGTCTTCAGGTGACTTCCGAACCTTCACAAACGCGGTCACTCGGCGATCCACAATTCCTCTTGGATGCTCTAGACCTTGATGCCTAACCGTCTGGAAGAAGCACAGTCTTCAAAGGAAACAAGCGTCGGATCCACGCAGGATCAATCTCTTCAGTGATGCTCAATCACTTTGGGGTTTTGTAGGTTCGGGTTTGGGATTTCCTCACTTGATTGATTTTCACTCAAAGTCCTCGGAGGATGGGTTGCTCTCAAATGACAAGTGTCAGTTTCTCTCGGAGCAGCCAACCAACTAGTGGTTGTAGGGGGCGGCTATTTATAGCTGGGGAGCAGCCCGACATGATAAGACATAAATGCCCTTGTCTGATATGACCGTTAGGTGGGTAGATATTTTGGGACAGCTGGCGCGTAGCACAGCAACGGTCGGAATATTTGAGGTTTGAATTCCTCAGGGCTATCATGTTCCTCACTTCATAGGCAATTCACACTGGTTAATTCCTAACTCTTCAGTCAGAACAAATTCCTCAGAGACCATAAGAACTTCGTCTCTGTCACTGAAGAATATGACTGAACTGTGCGAGAATTCCAATGGCTTCACTCGAAGGGATTGGTAGGTGTAGGATTTTGAGTTGAGCATCACATGGAAATTTTTCCTTAGTATTTCCTCGACCCCCTTTAACAGTACGGTGTTTCCTATGACTCAAGAAAGAGAAAATGAAATAGTAAAAACAAGAGTCTTCATGCTTCATGTTCCTCAAATGATTACCAAGTCTTCAAGGTCACACCAATTTCTTCTCTTTCAAAGTCTTCAGAAATTCAAAGTCTTTAGTCGAAGAACTTCATTTTTAGGGGTCGACTTTCTCTGTAAATATCAAACTCCTCATAGACTTATAGACCTGTGTACATGTTGGGGAACGTTGCATAAAATAAAAAAATTCCTACATTCACCAAGATCCATCTATGAGTTCATCTAGCAACGAGAGAGAGAGATGCATCTACATACCACTTGTAGATCGTGTGCGGAATCGTTCAAGAGAACGGGGTTGAGGTAGTCGTTCTCGACGTGATCCTATCACCGTAGATCCTAGCGCCGAACAGATGGCACCTCCGCGTTCAACACACGTACGGTCAGCGTGACGTCTCCTCCGTCTTGATCCAGCAAGGGGGAAGGAGAGGTTGATGAAGATCCAGCAGCACGACGGCGTGGTGGTGGATGCAGCAGGACTCTGGCAGGGCTTCGCCAAGCAGCTGCGGGAGGAGGAAGAGGTGTAGCAGGGGGAGGGAGGCGCCAAGACTCAGGGTGCGGCTGCCCTCCCTCCCCCCTCCTTTATATAGGCCACCAGGGGGGCGCCGGCCCTGGAGATTGAATCTCCCAAGGGGGGCGGCGGCCAGGGGGGTGGAGTGCCCCCCAAGGCAAGTGGTGCACCCCCCCTCCCCCCCCCCACCCTAGGGTTTCCAACCCTAGGCGCAGGGGGGGCCCAAGTGGGGGGCGCAACAGCCCACCAGGGGATGGTTCCCTCCCCACTTCAGCCCACGGGGCCCTCCGGGATAGGTGGCCCCACCCGGTGGACCCCCGGGACCCTTCCGGTGGTCCCGGTACAATATCGGGTGACCCTGAAACTTTCCCGATGGCCGAAACAGCAGTTCCTATATATAATTCTTTACCTCCGGACCATTCCGGAACTCCTCGTGATGTCCGGGATCTCATCCGAGACTCCGAACAACATTTGGTTTGCTGCATACTCATATTCATACAACCCTAGCGTCACCGAACCTTAAGTGTGTAGACCCTACGGGTTCGGGAGACATGCAGACATGACCGAGACGGCTCTCCGTTCAATAACCAATAGCGGGATCTGGATACCCATGTTGGCTCCCACATACTCCTCGATGATCTCATCGGATGAACCACGATATCGAGGATTCAAGCAACCCCGTATACTATTCCCTTTGTCATGACGGTATGTTACTTGCCCGAGATTCGATCGTCGGTATCCCAATACCTCGTTCAATCTCGTTGCCGGCAAGTCACTTTACTCGTACCGTAATGCATGATCCCGTGACCAGACACTTGGTTACTTTGAGCTCATTATGATGATGCACTACCGAGTGGGCCCAGTGATACCTCTCTGTTATACGGAGTGACAAATCCCAGTCTCGATCCATGTCAACCCAACAGACACTTTCGGAGATACCTGTAGTGCACCTTTATAGTCACCCAGTTACGTTGTGACATTTGGTACACCCAAAGCACTCCTACGGTATCCGGGAGTTACACGATCTCATGGTCTAAGGAAAAGATACTTGACATTGGAAAAGCTCTAGCAAACGAACTACACGATCTTTGTGCTATGCTTAGGATTGGGTCTTGTCCATCACATCATTCTCCTAATGATGTGATCCCGTTATCAACGACATCCAATGTCCATAGTCAGGAAACCATGACTATCTGTTGATCAACGAGCTAGTCAACTAGAGGCTCACTAGGGACATGTTGTGGTCTAAGTATTCACACGTGTATTACGATTTCCGGACAATACAATTATAGCATGAATAAAAGACAACTATCATGAACAAAGAAATATAATAATAATCCTTTTATTATTGCCTCTAGGGCATATTTCCAACAGTCTCCCACTTGCACTAGAGTCAATAATCTAGTTACATTGTGATGAATCGAACACCCATAGAGTTCTGGTGTTGATCATGTTTTGCTCGCAGAAAAGGTTTAGTCAACGGATCTGCGACATTCAGATCCGTATGTACTTTGCAAATATCTATATCTCCATCTTGAACATTTTCACGGATGGAGTTGAAACGACGCTTGATGTGCCTGGTCTTCTTGTGAAACCTGGGCTCCTTGGCAAGGGCAATAGCTCTAGTGTTGTCACAGAAGAGACTGATTGGCCCCGACGCATTGGGTATGACTCCTAGGTCGGTGATGAACTCCTTCATCCATATTGCTTCATGCGCTGCCTCCGAGGCTGCCATGTACTCCGCTTCACATGTAGATCCCGCCACGACACTCTGCTTGCAACTGCACTAGCTCACTGCTCCACGATTCAACATATACACGTATCCGGTTTGTGACTTAGAGTCATCCAGATCTGTGTCGAAGCTAGCATCGACGTAACCCTTCACGACGAGCTCTTCGTCACCTCCATAAATGAGAAACATGTCCTTTGTCCTTTTTAGGTACTTTAGGATATTCTTGACCGCTGTCCGGTCTTCCTTTCCGGGATTACTTTGGTACCTTCCTACCAAACTTATGGCAAGGTTTACATCAGGTTTGGTACATAGCATGTCATACATAATAGATCCTATGGCTGAGGCATAGGGGATGACACTCATATCTTCTTTATCTTTCGCTGTGGTCGGGCATTGAGCCGAGCTCAATCTCACACCCTGTAATACAGGCAAGAACCATTTATTGGACTGATCCATTTTGAAGTTCTTCAAAATCTTATCAAGGTATGTGCTTTGTGAAAGACCTATGAGGCATCTCGATCTATCCCTATAGATCTTGATGCCTAATATGTAAGCAGCTTCTCCAAGGTCCTTCATTGAAAAACACTTATTCAAGTAGGCCTTAATGTTGTCCAAGAATTCTATATCATTTCCCATCAAAAGTATGTCATCTACATATAATATGAGAAATGCTACAGAGCTCCCACTCACTTTCTTGTAAACGGAGGCTTCTCCATAAGTCTGCATAAACCCAAACGCTTTGATCATATCATCAAAGCGAATGTTCCAACTCCGAGATGCTTGCACCAGCCCATAAATGGATCGCTAGAGCTTGCATACTTTGTTAGCATTCTTAGGATCGACAAAACCTTCCGGCTGCATCATATACAGCTCTTCCTTAAGATAACCGTTAAGGAATGCCGTTTTGACGTCCATCTGCCATATCTCATAATCATAGTATGCGGTAATTGCTAACATGATTCGGACGGACTTAAGCTTCGCTACGGAAGAGAAAGTCTCATTGTAGTCAACCCCTTGAACTTGCCGATAACCCTTAGCGACAAGTCGAGCTTTATAGATGGTGACATTACCATCCGCGTCCGTCTTCTTCTTAAAGATCCATATGTTTTCTATCGCTCGCCGATCATCGGGCAAGTCAGTCAAAGTCCATACTTTGTTTTCATACATGGATTCTATCTCGGATTGCATGGCTTCTAGCCATTTGTTGGAATCTGGGCCTGCCATCGCTTCTTCATAGTTCGAACGTTCACCGTTGTCTAACAGCATGATTTCTAGGACAGGGTTGCCATACCACTCTGGTGTGGAACGTGTCCTCGTGGACCTACAAAGTTCAGTAGCAACTTGATCCGAAGTACCTTGATCATCATCATTAATTTCCTCTCCAGTCAGTGTAGGAACCACAGGAACATTTTCCTGAGCTGCACTACTTTCCGGTTCAAGTGGTAGTACTTCATCGAGTTCTACTTTCCTCCCACTTACTCCTTTCGAGAGAAACTCCTTTTCCAGAAAGGATCCGTTCTTGGCAACAAAGATCTTGCCTTCGGATCTAAGGTAGATGGTATACCCAATGGTTTCCTTGGGGTATCCTATGAAGACGCATTTTTCCGACTTGGGTTCGAGCTTTTCAGGTTGAAGTTTCTTGACATAAGCATTGCATCCCCAAACTTTTAGAAACGACAGCTTAGGTTTCTTCCCAAACCATAATTCATACGGTGTCGTCTCAACGGATTTAGACGGTGGCCTATTTAAAGTGAATGTAGCTGTCTCTAGAGTGTATCCCCAAAATGATAGCGGTAAGTCGGTAAGAGACATCATAGATCGCACCATATCTAATAGAGTGCGATTACGACGTTCGGACACACCGTTACGCTGAGGTGTTCCAAGCGGCATGAGTTGTGAAACGATTCCACATTTCCTTAGGTGCGTACCAAATTCGTGACTTAAATATTCTCCTCCATGATCCGATCGTAAGAATTTTATCTTTCGGTCACGTTGATTCTCTACTTCATTCTGAAATTCCTTGAACTTTTCAAAGGTCTCAGACTTGTGTTTCATCAAGTAGACATACCCATATCTACTTAAGTCATCAGTGAGAGTGAGAACATAACGATATCCTCCGCGAGCCTCAACGCTCATTGGACCACACACATCAGTATGTATGATTTCCAATAAGTTGGTTGCTCGCTCCATTGTTCCAGAGAACGGAGTCTTGGTCATTTTGCCCATGAGGCATGGTTCGCATGTGTCAAATGATTCATAATCGAGAGACTCTAAAAGTCCATCAGCATGGAGCTTCTTCATGCGCTTGACACCAATGTGACCAAGGCGGCAGTGCCACAAGTATGTGGGACTATCATTATCAACTTTACATCTTTTGGTATTCACACTATGAATATGTGTAACATTACGTTCGACATTCATTAAGAATAAACCATTGACCATTGGGGCATGACCATAAAACATATCTCTCATATAAATAGAACAACCATTATTCTAGGATTTAAATGAGTAGCCATCTCGTATTAAACGAGATCCAGATACAATGTTCATGCTCAAACTTGGCACTAAATAACAATTATTGAGGTTCATAACTAATCCCATGGGTAAATGTAGAGGTAGCGTGCCGACGGCGATCACATCGACCTTGGAACCATTCCCGACGCGCATCGTCACCTCGTCCTTCGCCAGTCTCCGTGTGATGCCCGGATAATTAAGCTACAGTGAACCTCTGCTAATGATGCCATGTCACCTCGATTATAGTTGCTAATCTCGAGTTAGTTCGAAACCGATTCAAATTCAAAATTTTAATTAAAGACAAACAACAAAAGTTTTCAAACATTAAAACTAAAATGTTCTAAATGTGACGAATAGTTCATGAGTAATAATGGTGGAGAAACCAACATTTCTTATAATATTTAATTTCACTAAAATAACCAAAACTTAGGGTAAAACAATTACTTTAATGCCTTTTATAAAGTTATAGTAATATAACTAAATTAATAGTGTGCCAAAATAATTATGGCAGAGGCCTAATTAGTAATACTAATTTAGGTGCTAACTTGGTACTTTATAAAAAGAAAATAATAGAAACTTTAAATGAAAATAGTAAAGAAATAAAAGAGAAATAATAAAAGAAGACAAAAAACAAAAAAAAGGAAAGAACTCCCCCCACTGGGCTACGGCCCCGCAAGCCACCGCGCCCCCTTTGGGGCCTCGACCCACTAGGCCCAGCCGGCCCACTTCCTCCCCTTATCCCCCACCCCGCAAACCCTAACCCACTCCACGATCCCCACTCGCCCCACCCCGTGCGCCCCCTCGCTCCCCCCTATCTGGATCGGGGGAAACGGCGCCCCGACACCGCCGCCTCATCCCTACACCCGTCGCCGGCCGGCGCCGCCCGTCTCCGCCGGCGCCTCCTCGTCGCCTCCCCACACCGTCTCCTCAACCCTCCACCCCCGATCCAGATCGGATCGGGCTCGCACGCGCGTCGCCGCCTGGACCGCGCCGGCGACTGGAGCTTCCTCGCCGGCCTGCTTCGCCCTCCCCCACCGGACTGCCTCCCGCTCCGCCATGTCGTCCCCGTTGGCCTCCCCGAACCTCACCGCGCCCATTTTCCCAGACCCTAGACTCCCGGTGAGGCCCTCGGCCTCCTCTCTCTGCCCGTCCCGCTCCGACTCACGTTGTGCGCACTCATCACGCTCGCTCGCGCCGACCCGGGCCCGAGTTCGCGCGCGCCTCACCTGCACTCTGCCATGCCCCGCACGCGCACACGCGCGTCGCGCTCCGGCCGTCCGCTGGCCACGCCCGTAGCCGTCGTCTCCGCTTCTCCTGGGAGTGCTTGGCCCTGCCTCCTTGGCCGCACCCCGCGGGCGCTCGCGCCGCGCACCCTCCTTTCCCCGTACGCCCCGCGCCCGAGCTCCGGACGGGCTCGCGTCTGCCGCGAACGTCGCCGTGAGCCCCGCCTCTCGCCCGCGCCGGCCTGGCGACCTGCCAGGTCCGCCGCCCACGCCCGCATGCCCCTGGGCGTGCGCCCGAATGGGGCGCGCCCGTTACCCGTCGCCCGCGCCCTGTATGGCCTCTGTGCCACTGAACGGGGGGGCCCACGCCCCCCAGAACGTTTGCAAAAGGAAAAACAAACAAAACAAACAAAAAATATAATAAAATAAATAAATAATAATTAAATTAATTAATTAATTAAGGGATTCATTAAGTTAATTAAACCTGTGTAGTTAACTTGTTAGTTTAATTAAACAGTAATTAGATTAGTTAAACACTAATTAGGCTAAACAGTCAATGACCAGTGGGACCCACACGTCAGCGACCCAGTCAACACCTCTGTTGACTGCTGATGTCATGCTGACGTCATGATGACATCAGCAAACCCTGTTCTGGATAATGTTGGATTAAAATGTTTAAATTAATCCTAAAAATGATTTAAATCTTATAAAAATAATATAAAATAAACCGTAGCTCAGATGAAAATACTTTGTACATGAAAGTTGCTCAGAACGACGAGACGAATCCGGATACGGGGCCCGTTCGTCCACCACACACCCCTAACATATCAAACCTGCAACTTTCCCCCTCCGGTTCATCTGTCAGAAAACACGAAACACCGGGAATACTTTCCCGGATGTTTTCCCCCCTTCACCGGTATCACCTACTACCGCGTTAGGGCACACCGAACACCGCGTATTGTCTTGTTACGCTTTGTGATGCTTTGATTGCTCTGTTATTTATTTTGTTCCCTCTCCGTTACTTCTTTCCGATAGACCCCGAGACTGCCGGCGACCCCCAGTTCGACTACGGTGTTGGTGACTCGTCCTTCTTGCCAGAGCAACCAGGCAAGCCCCCCCTTGATCACCAGATATCGCCTATTCTCCTCTATACTGCTTGCATTAGAGTAGTGTAGCATGTTACTGCTTTCCGTTAATCCTATTCTGATGCATAGCCTGTCATTGTTGCTACAGTCATTGATACCTTACCCGCAATCCTAAATACTTAGTATAGGATGCTAGTTTATCATCATTGGCCCTACATTCTTGTCAGTCTGCCATGCTATACTACTGGGCCGTGATCACTTTGGGAGGTGATCACGGGCATATACGATATACTTTACACAGTTACATTACCTGTGATATTGTTCGGAGATGGGGCTGAAGGGGCAGGTGGCTCCATCCCGGTAGAGGTGGGCCTGGGTTCCCGACGGCCCCTGACTGTTACTTTGTGGCGGAGCGGCAGGGCAGGTTGAGACCACCTAGGAGACAGGTGGGCCTGGCCTTGCTCGGCGTTCGCGGATATTTAACACGCTTAACGAGATCTTGGTATTTGATCTGAGTTGGCTACGAGCCTATACGCACTAACCATCTACGTGGGAGTAGTTATGGGTATCCCGGCGTCGTGGTATCAGCCGAAGCACTTCATACGTCAGCGATGGAGCGGCGCGCGCCGGATTGGAACGTAAGCCTGCTCTTGTATTAAGGGGGCTAGTTCTGCTTCCGGCCGCCCTCGCAACGTGCAGGTGTGCTATGGGCGATGGGCCCAGACCCCTGTGCGCTTAGGTTTAGACCGGCGTGCTGGCCTCTCTGTTGTGCCTAGGTGGGGCTGCGACGTGTTGATCTTCCGAGGCCGGGCATGACCCAGGAAAGTGTGTCCAGCCAAATGGGATCAAGCGTGTTGGGTAAGTTGGTGCACCCCTGCAGGGAAGTTAATCTATTCGAATAGCCGTGATCTTCGGTAACAGGACGACTTGGAGTTGTACCTTGACCTTATGACAACTAGAACCGGATACTTAATAAAACACACCCTTCCAAGTTCCACAGACAACCTGGTGATCGCTTTTCCACAGGGCGATGAGGAGAGGATCGCCGGGTAGGATTATGCTATGCGATGCTCTTGGAGATGCTACTTGGAGATGCTACTTGGAGGACTTCAATCTACTCTCTCCTACATGCTGCAAGACGGAGGCTGCCAGAAGCGTAGTCTTCGACAGGATTAGCTATCCCCCTCTTATTCTGGCATTCTGCAGTTCAGCCCACCGATATGGCCTTTTACACATATACCCATGCATATGTAGTGTCGTTCCTTGCTTGCGAGTACTTTGGATGAGTACTCACGGTTGCTTTCTCCCCCATTTTTCCCCCTTTCCTTTCTTTCTGGTTGTCGCAACCAGATGCTGGAGTCCAGGAGCCAAACGCCACCTTCGACAATGACTCCTACTACGCTGGAGGTGCCTACTAATACGTGCAGGCCGCTGACGACGACCAAGAGTAGTTAGGAGGATCCTAGGCAGGAGGTTTGCGCCTCTTTCGATCTGTATCCCAGTTTGTGCTAGCCATCTTATGGCAACTTGTTTAACTTATGTCTGTACTCAGATATTGTTGCTTCCGCTGACTCGTCTATGATCGAGCACTTGTATTCGAGCCCTCGAGGCCCCTGGCTTGTATTATGATGCTTGTATGACTTAGTTATGTTTTAGAGTTGTGTTGTGATATCTTCCCGTGAGTCCCTGATCTTGATCGTACACATTTGCGTGCATGATTAGTGTACGATTGAATCGGGGGCGTCATACTCCGCTTATTCCGCAGCTCCTGCTGTGAGTTACAAATGTGAGCAACGGCACCGGTATCAAATACCCAGGAGTTACTACGAGTACTGGTAAGGTACACATCAATTACATGTATATCACATATACCTTTTGTGTTGCCGGCCTTCTTATCCGCTAAGTATTTGGGGCAGTTCCGCTTCCATTGACCCTTCCCTTTACAATAAAAGCACTCTGTCTCAGGCTTGGGTCCATTCTTTGACTTCTTCCCGGCAACTGGCTTACCGGGCGCGGCAACATCTTTGCCGTCCTTCTTGAAGTTCTTCTTACCCTTGCCCTTCTTGAACTTAGTGGTTTTATTGACCATCAACACTTGATGTTCTTTCTTGATTTCAACCCCTGCTGACTTCGGCATTAAAAATACTTCAGGAATGGTCTTTACCATCCCCTGCATATTGTAGTTCATCACAAAGCTCTTGTAGCTCGGTGGGAGCGACTGAAGGATTCTGTCAATGACTGCCTCGTCCGGGAGGTTAATGTCCAGCTAGGACAGGCGGTTGTGCAACCCAGACATTTTGAGTATGTGCTCACTGACAGAACTGTTTTCCTCCATCTTACAACTATAGAACTTGTCGGAGACTTCATATCTCTCGACCCGGGCATGAGCTTGAAAATCCATTTTCAGCTCCTCGAACATCGCATATGCTCCGTGTTGCTCAAAACGCTTTTGGAGCCCCGGTTCGAAGCTGTAAAGCATGCCACACTGAACGAGGGAGTAATCATCAGCACGTGACTGCCAAGCGTTCATAACGCCTTGGTTCTCTGGGATGGGTGCTTCACCTAGCGGTCCTTCTAGGACATATGCTTTCTTGGCTTCTATGAGGCTGATCCTCAGGTTCCGGACCCAGTCCGAATAGTTGCTGCCATCATCTTTCAGCTTGGTTTTCTCTAGGAACGCGTTGAAGTTTATGTTGACATGAGCGTTGGCCATTTGATCTACAAGACATATTTTGCAAAGATTTTAGACTAAGTTCATGATAATTAAGTTCATCTAATCAAATTATTTAATGAACTCCCACTCAGATTTGACATCCCTCTAGTCATCTAAGTGTTACACGATCCGAGTCGACTAGGCCGTGTCCGATCATCACGTGAGACGGACTAGTCATCATCGGTGAACATCTCCGTGTTGATCGTATCTTCCATACGACTCATGTTCGACCTTTCGGTCTCTTGTGTTCCGAGGCCATGTCTGTACATGCTAGGCTCGTCAAGTTAACCCTAAGTGTTTATGCATGTGTAAAACAGTCTAATTGTTGTTGCATCTTTTACGTGGCTGCAATTGGGTTCTAGCAAGAATGTTTTCTTACCTACGAATAACCACAACGTGATTTTGTCAACTTCTATTTACCCTTCATAAGGACCCTTTTCATCGAATCCGCTCCAAGTAAAGTAGGAGAGACAGACACCCGCTAGCCACCTTATGCAACTAGTGCATGTCAGTCGGTGGAACCTGTCTCACGTAAGCGTACGTGTAAGGTCGGTCCGGACCGCTTCATCCCACAATACCGCTGAAGCAAGAAAAGACTAGAAGTGGCAAGCAAGTTGACAAGATCTACGCCCACAACAGATTTGTGTTCTACTCGTGCAATAGAGAACTACGCATAGACCTAGCTCATGATGCCACTCTTGGGGAACGTTGCATAAAATAAAAAATTTCCTACGTTCACCAAGATCCATCTATGAGTTCATCTAGCAACGAGAGAGAGATGCATCTACATACCACTTGTAGATCGCGTGCGGAAGCGTTCAAGAGAACGGGGTTGAGGTAGTCGTTCTCGTCGTGATCCTATCACCGGAGATCCTAGCGCCGAACGGACGGCACCTCCGCGTTCAACACACGTACGGTCAGCGTGACGTCTCCTCCGTCTTGATCCAGCAAGGGGGAAGGAGAGGTTGATGAAGATCCAGCAGCACGACGGCGTGGTGGTGGATGCAGCAGGACTCCGGCAGGTCTTCGCCAAGCAGCTGCGGGAGGAGGAAGAGGTCTAGCAGGGGAGGGAGGCGCCAAGACTCAGGGTGCGGCTGCCCTCCCTCCCCCCTCCTTTATATAGGCCCCCAGGGGGGGCGGCCCTGGAGATTGAATCTCCCAAGGGGGGCGGCGGCCAGGGGGTGGAGTGCCCCCCAAGGCAAGTGGTGCGCCCCCCACCCTAGGGTTTCCAGCCCTAGGCGCAGGGGGGCCCAAGTGGGGGCGCACCAGCCCACCAGGGGCTGGTTCCCTCCCCACTTCAGCCCACGGGGCCCTCCGGGATAGGTGGCCCCACCCGGTGGACCCCCGGGACCCTTTCGGTGGTCCTGGTACAATACCGGGTGACCCCGAAACTTTCCCGATGGCCGAAACAACACTTCCTATATATAATTCTTTACCTCCGAACCATTCCGGAACTCCTCGTGACGTCCGGGATCTCATCCGGGACTCCGAACAACATTCTGTTTGCTGCATACTCATATCCATACAACCCTAGCATCACCGAACCTTAAGTGTGTAGACCCTATGGGTTCGGGAGACATGCAGACATGACCGAGACGGCTCTCCGGTCAATAACCAATAGCGGGATCTGGATACCCATGTTGGCTCCCACATACTCCTCGATGATCTCATCGGATGAACCACGATGTCGAGGATTCAAGCAACCCCGTATACTATTCCCTTTGTCATGACGGTATGTTACTTGCCCGAGATTCGATCGTCGGTATCCCAATACCTCGTTCAATCTCGTTGCCGCCAAGTCACTTTACTCGTACCGTAATGCATGATCCCGTGACCAGAACTTGGTCACTTTGAGCTCATGATTATGATGCACTACCGAGTGGGCCCAATGATACCTCTCTGTTATACGGAGTGCAAATCCTAGTCTCGATCCATGTCAACCCAACAGACACTTTCGGAGATACCTGTAGTGCACCTTTATAGTCACCCAGTTACATTGTGACGTTTGGTACACCCAATGCACTCCTACGGTATCCGGGAGTTACACGATCTCATGGTCTAAGGAAAAGATACTTGACATTGGAAAAGCTCTAGCAAACAAACTACACGATCTTTGTGCTATGCTTAGGATTGGGTCTTGTCCATCACATCATTCTCCTAATGATGTGATCCCGTTATCAACGACATCCAATGTCCATAGTCAGGAAACCATGACTATCTGTTGATCAACGAGCTAGTCAACTAGAGGCTCACTAGGGACATGTTGTGGTCTAAGTATTCACATGTGTATTATGATTTCCGGATAATACAATTATAGCATGAATAAAAGACAACTATCATGAACAAAGAAATATAATAATAATCATTTTATTATTGCCTCTAGGGCATATTTCCAACAATACACTCACAAATGCATCCGTCCCTTAACCTATAAGTCTTCAACACACCAAAATCACTAAGGGGCACTAGACGCACTTACAACTAGCACGAACATCACATAAAGCATTCCATTCAAACTTCTTGATGCTAATCATTATTTTTGGTTCCCACTCTTCCTCTAATTTTCTAGGAATCATACCCTCATGCTCAAGTTTGTCCTCTCTAGCAGAGAATGCAACTTCAACAATATATTTAGTATATTGTTTCTTGCACTCATTAGCATTAGGAGCTTTTATTATTCTTGACACACTTTTACTAGTACTTTAAAAAGTTTGCAATCATCATAATCAATTGTAGCTCCATCAAAAAGGAAGAAGGATACAAACATTTAACACTTCAAGATCTCCATGCTCAATTTCAACATTGTTTCTAGCTTCTTTTTTCTAGTCTTTCATTTTCATGTGTACCTCAAACATCCAAAAACGTTTCCCATGTATGATCTATAGTTGCTTGAATAGATTTGATAAGCTCTCCATTATCAAATTTAGATGGTGCAAATGTCAATTGAAGAACTTCTTCATCATTATCAAGCATATAAACTTTACAGAAAGAGATTGTCCAATCTATTAAGCTTTTCATTGAAATACATGTTGATTTCTGGCAAAGAAGTACTAAAATCTTTAACTATATTCAAGATCAATAGGTAAATTACTGATTCCATAAGCATTTTTTGTTGATGATAAAGCCTAGCATAATTATTTGCATAGTTGTTCCTAGCAGCATTGTTGTTGAAATTGTTTATCAGTATAGTTCACTTCAATTTACTCTTTATTTTATTCAACGAGTTTACCATTTGGAACGTCACTAGAGCTGGGTTCCAAATCTAACCCAAAAAAATTCTTGGTCGAGCTATATTTTGGCTAAAACTTGAAGCCTAAGCTAACCCAATTTATATGCTTCGGGCTGCAAATCTAGGCCAAGCTTGGCCCGAGTGACAAGTCTGGCATGGCCCGACTTGGGTTTTTGGGCCAGGGATGGACCGGGTGCTTTGGCCGCATTGCACATGCTTAGGTTTAGGTAGGATTTAGTAGTATGTTGTTGCACCTCACATATCACCATGCTTCAATGTATTGGGGTTTAGGTTTAGTACTGTTTCTACCAAACCCTTTCCTTCAACTGGAAATGTTGATGTAGTCACGATGAATCTCCTCCCAATAAAGAATGTGATTTTTTTTTATTTTAATTAAACAGATTAAAGTTTCCCTTTATGTTGTTTTGATGAAATAGAATAAAAAATTGTACTTGTGATGTCTTAATGAAATTGAATGAAATTTATGCTTTGGTTAAGTTAATTATGCATTAGTTTTCTACACTAAAAAATACCAATTGGCGGCGCAAATGCATGCGTACGTCACTAGTAAGCCCACTTGGATGACCCTTCAGGAAGAACCAGTGACAGACACCTTCAACCAGCCAGTCATTAGTAACCAAGTCTTAGTAACGAGTTGCTAGTGACGGGAGCGCATGTTCTTCATTGTTATGCATTCTACGTCGTTCACTTGTAATGGTTCTTGCGATAATGCATGGATCTAGGAGCCATGCCATGACAGATCTGAACTGGGCATCAGATCTACTTGCTTGAGGCTCGCCTTCGTGGAGCGTGGAGGTCTGCAAATTGTTGTATCTCACTTGCCTGAGTCCATAGAAGCATGTGGTTACTAAGGGTGACCAGGTGGTTGCTTCTGGTGGGTTGGCACATGTTCACGGGGCACTCTTCACAAAAAAGATTTGTGACGTTATCGCTGACTTGGAGGCCGCTTACCTAGCAAAAGGAGAAGGCAAGCAGGTGAAAATTCAAGAAGGTGAGTGCTTGCCCTCCATCTGTCATCATGAAAAAGTCTTCCAGCAACAAATGCTATAAGTGTGGCAACATAGTGAACGCATCTACGACTGCTTGATGGATGCACCGTCGATTTGGTATTGTCTTATGTCTTTGTCTTCTGTTTTCACTGGGGGTACATTTGCAAGCTCACAATCCATGTGTCAGGTTTGAGGGTGTAGCGTGTTGGGAGTTTATGGAGGTCCAACGGGGTTGTGGAGGCTCATGCTTTGGGAGTAATCCACATGTATTTCTATCTTTTTCCATCCGGTTTTTGAAAATTAATTGGACCTTTTTTTGCTTAATTAATGAATGAGGCAAAAAATTTAAGAAAATCATTTGTCAACCAGGTTCGACACGCACATTTGGCGAAATGCTTCACCTTTTTTTTACATTAATGCCAGAATAATCTTTTGTTACACCATAGCAACACACAGATACACCACTTTCCTACAGGTAGTGGTAACGCCAATGGTAACACAACAGTACACCATCATTTGTTGGTCCATGGATGGACAACCAATGATGCTGAACGGGAAAAAAATGCGGAAGGAAACATTGAAGAATTGGCTATGCCAACACACGTACATCGTGGTCACTGCACGATGGTAAAAACAGCACATTGAAGAATGGCCGGTGGGCATACCATACCAGGCGCCACCGGTGTGCCGTTGCCGGGCTGGGAGGCGATCAGGGAGACTGAACCGGGACGGGCGCCTCGCAGGCGGTTTTGCAGGCGGCCATGCAAGAGGTGAAGAAATGGTTCACGCAGGCCTGGTCCACCCCGCCGATCACTGGCGGCGTGAGGCCGCAGAGCAACTTGCACATCTGGGGCGCAATGGTACCGCACGCAAGCATGCATCTTGTGCGCCACGTCGTCGCCGCACCAGGGCAAGCTAGCTCTGTTAGACTGTATATGTATACGTAGCCTCTGTATATATATTGTAACATTGTACATTGTATTGTACCTCTTGATACTCCTATATAATGAGAGAGCCACACCATAATAGGGTGTCGAGCAAGTTCCCAACATATTATGTTTTACATGGTATCAGATTAGGGTTTCGATGTCTTCCGCTGCTCCCGCCGTCGCCGCCGGTGCGCCGACGTCCGTCGCCGCCGCGCCGGCCCTCGCTCCTATGTCACCGTTCCTTGCCTCTCGGCCCCTCGCGGCGGCCTACGGAGCCCTACCACCGACCAAGTCCCCGATTGGATCGAACCCTTCGGTGGATCCCTCTACTGAGTTTGTTGCGCCGCCGGTGCGCTGACGTCCGTCGCCGCCGCGCCGGCCCTCGCTCCTATGTCACCGTTCCTTGCCTCTCGGCCCCTCGCGGCGACCTACGGAGCCCTACCACCGACCGAGTCCCCGATTGGATCGAACCCTTTGGTGGATCCCTCTGCTGAGTTTGCTGCGCCGCCGCCTCATGGTGTTGCCACGCAGCCGCCCTACGGCGTCGTTCCTGCCCCGTACGGCGCGCCGCCGGTTGCCCAGGGCTCGCTTCAGCCGTCGCCGTCCTCCTGGCCAGTGGCGTCATACGCGGCGCCGCATCATCACCAACCCTATGCGGCCCCCTCGCCACATCACTACGGGCCGCCGTGGGCGCCGACATACTCGGCGCTGCCACCGCAGCCGCCCTACCTGGCGCAGCCACAGCAGCCCTACGCGGCGTCGCCGCGCCAGCCCTACCCCACGCCGTCCGGGGTCGTGGCCGCTCCGCCGCAACCACCCTACGGGGCCGCGGCAAACTACGGTGTTGACGCCCTCGGGTCTGGTTCTCCCGGCGTCTACTCGGCGGGTGCGCCTCATCCCGAGACAGCCCCGTCGATGGGTCTCTACGCACCACCGATGCATGCGCACACTGCTCAGGTCGCGGCACCATCACCGTTCTACTTCTCGCACCTGCTGCCGGTGAAGCTCGCGCCGGACAACTACTTGTCCTGGCGTGCCCAGGTGTTGCCTCTTCTGCGCAGCCGCTATCTGGAGGGCTATGTTGACGGATCCATCCCGTGTCCACCCCCTCATCACCCGGCGTATCACACATGGGTGGCCCAGGATCAGGCCATCCTCTCCGCCATCCAGTCCTCGCTCACTCCGAGCATCTCGTCGCTGGTCATCTTCGCTGCTACATCCCGGGAGGCGTGGGCGGCGCTTCACACCAGCTTCGCATCGCAATCTCAGGCGCGTGCTCATTCTATACGCACTGAGCTCGGTGAGACCAAGCTTGGTGACCTCAGCATCACGGACTACTTCAACAAGATGCGGGGTCTCGCCGACACATTGGCCTCGGTTGGTTAGTCTCTGCAGGATGAGGAGTTCACCACTTTCGTCCTTAACGGGCTAGATGATGATTATGACAATCTCGTTGAGAACGTTCATGGCCGTGATGATCCCCTTCCACCTCGCGAGTTGTATGCCCGACTCCTTGGCCATGAACAGCGCATCAAGGCGCGCCGTGTCTCACTGGGCTTCGCCTCCGCCAATGCCGCGAGTCGTGGCAAACCTCAGCGGTCATCATCTTCAGGTGGCAAGCAGGCACCGTCTTCACAGCCGGCCTCGCGTGGCAATGCGCCATCCATCACGGGTGGCAACCGGCCGGTTGCTTGCTGCTCCTCCTGCGGTGCCCCGCAGGCCTGCCATCTGTGTGGCCTTGAGCGCCACATCGCCTCTCGCTGTCATTGTTGCTACAAGGAAGATTTTCTGGGCCTCGGCAACAATGGCAAAGGGAACGGCAAGCAGGCCGCCGCCGCCGTGACTAGTCATGGTCATGGCCGCACTCCGTCCTACTCCATTGATCCAACATGGTATATGGACACCGGAGCTACTAACCACCTCACCGGCGAGATGGGCAAGCTCTCTACTCAGGAGCCATATTGTGGTCATGATCAGGTGCACACCGCCAGTGGAGCAGGTATGCGCATCTCTCATGTTGGTTAGGCTTCTCTCCTTGCACATAATTTTTGCAAACTACATCTTTCCAATGTCCTTCGTGTTCCCTCTGCTACGCGTAGTTTGTTGTCTATTCCTCAACTTACACGTGATAACTCTGTTGGAAAAGGCAGTGCCTAGGAGGCGCTTAGGCACGCCTAGGTGCTAGGCGGTGGCCAAATGCCTCGCCTAGGGCATAAATGAAAGTCTAGACTGGGCAAGCAAGGAATTGTCTACCCAAGCAAGGAGTCATGTCATATTGCACTAATATGCCAAACAGACCATATTCCAATGGCAGTAGCTGGTAATTAACTTATTTAATGCCCTAAATTAATATCAACACACACATAATACTCACAAATACACCCTAATAGTAAAACTATATTACGGCCTAGTTCACGCCTAGGGCGCTTAAACACCGCCTAGGCACTAGGCGAAGGCCAACCGCCTCGCTTACGCCTACCGCTTTTTCCAACCTTGTGTGATAATAATGTCCTTGCTGAGTTTCACCCTTTTTGTTTCTTTATCAAAGATCGGGACACGAGGGCCGTTCTGCTTAGCGGTCGTCTTCGCCATGGCTTGTACGCACTTGATGCACCGCGCACACCATCCATGCAGTCTTCTCCTCAGGCGTTCAATGGTGTTTGTGTGTCGCCTACGCACTGGCATGCGCGCCTTGGTCACCCTGCGGCTCCTATAGTTCGTCATATATTGCATCGTTATGAACTACCAGTTGTGTCCAATAAATCTGCTGAAACCATTTGTGATGCCTGTCAGCAGGGCAAGAGTCACCAACTTCCATTTTTAGAGTCTAGTTGTGTTGTGAAACATCCCCTTGAACTTGTGTTTTCTGATGTATGGGGTCATGCCCAGACGTCTGTTAGTGGCCACAATATTTATGTCAGTTTTATTGATGCTTATAGTCGGTTTACTTGGTTGTATCTTATTAAGCGCAAGTCTGATGTGTTCGATGTTTTTATTCAGTTTCAAGCACATGTTGAGCGTCTCCTTAAGCAGAAAATCATCCATGTTCAATCTGACTGGGGAGGTGAATACCATAACCTCAACTCCCTTTTTAACAAACTTGGGATTTCGCATCGTGTGTCTTATCCTCATACACATCAGCAAAATGGAACTGCCGAACGTAAGCATCGTCATCTTGTTGAAACTGGCCTAACCTTGCTAGCTCATGCATCCGTTCCGTTTCGGTTTTGGAGTGATGCTTTCTCCACAGCCTGCTTTCTCATAAATAGGCTTCCCTCACGATTCCTGAAAATGCAAACCCCGCTTGAACTCTTGCTCAAAGAGATTCCAGACTACACTTTTTTCAAGGTGTTCGGGTGCGCATGTTGGCCTCACCTACGTCCGTATAACAAGCGTAAGCTAGAGTTTCGGTCTAAGAAGTGTGTCTTCCTGGGGTATAGTTTCCTTCACAAAGGGTACAAATGCCTTCATGTTCCTACCAATCGCGTTTACATCTCTCGTGACGTTGTGTTTGATGAAAACATGTTTCCTTTTTGCGCACTTCCGACAAACTCTACCACTCCCTCACAACCGGTGCACATGTCCATACCTTTGCCTGATCAATTTGTGGATGTTGCATATGCCCCTGCATTGTTGCCTAATCATGCTGCAGGTATTGGACGTGGCGCTCGTCTTGAGCTTCTTGATGAACAGGAAACAGACGCGGCGGCCCCTGGTCGGCATGTGCATGCGCCATGCATATCAGGTGAGACCCGCGTACCCGCCCCTACACCGCCCGCGGAGGCTACTGTGCGGGCGCCGGTCTCGCCTGGCCCATGGGTGGCCTCGCCTGGCCTGCTGCTGGCCTCGCCTAGTTCATCGGCCGGCGCCCCGCCTGACCCACGGGGGGTCTCGCCCGGTCCGTTACCGGCCTCGCCCGACCTAGTGCGGTATTCGCCTGGGCCGGCTGTTGCTTCGACCGGCCCGAAGCTGGATCCGGTCAGCCCCACCTCGGTCTCTAGTGGGCTGGCCTCGCCTGGCTCACCGTCGCCAGGGAGCTCTGGTGCGAGCTCCTCCGATGCTACAGCCTCGTCTCCATCACCTGTTGCGTCGGTATTACCGGCACAACTTGTGGTCCCCCTTCGTCCTCGTACATGGAGTCAATCTGGCATTTTCCGTCCGAAGGAACGCAAGGACGGGACTGTGACATGGCTCGCCGCGTGCATGGCTCACACTATTGCTGATCCCACTGCAGAGCCTCGATACTTCTAGGCTGCACTGAGTATTTCTCACTGGCGTGCTGCTATGGAACAGGAGTTTCAGGCTCTCCAGAAAAATGACACTTGGCAGCTTGTTCCTCCAGTATCTGGTGTCAACGTCATTGATTCCAAGTGGGTTTTTAAAGTCAAAAGACATGCTGATGGTTCCATAGAACGCTACAAGGCACGGCTCATTGCCAGGGGCTTCAAACAGAGGTATGGTCTTGATTATGAAGACACGTTCAGTCCAATCATCAAGCCTAGTACCATTCGCTTGTTGTTGTCTCTTGCTGTTACTCGTGGATGGTCTCTTCGTCAGCTTGATGTGCAGAAAACTTTCCTTCATGGAATTCTGGAGGAGGAGGTTTATATGCGTCAACCACCTGGATTTGTTGACCCTGCACGTCCTCGTCATCTTTGTCGTCTGACTAAGGCACTGTATGGACTGAAACAGACTCCTCGTGCATGGCATGCCCGTCTTGGCTGCGTTCTTCGGGCACTTGGGTTTACTCCCTCTACTGCAGACACATCGTTGTTTCTTCTTCAGTGTCCTGAGGTTACGATGTATCTCCTGGTTTATGTTGACGATATCATTCTCATCAGTTCATCCCATGCTGCTGCTGATCGTCTTGTGGTTGCACTCAGTGGTGACTTTGCTGTCAAGGATTTAGGTGCTTTGCATTTTTTTTCCTTGGTCTGGAGGTTTCCCGTTCTTCTGCTGGTTTGACTCTTACACAGAAGAAGTACTCCTTGGACTTGTTGCGACATGCTGGTATGCTGAAGTGCAAACATGCTATTACTATGATGTCTGCTACTGATCAGTTGTCTGCCCTTGATGGAGATTCTCTCTCACCTGAGGATGCTACTGAGTATCGTAGTCTCGTTGGTGGTCTGCAATACCTTACTATTAGCAGGCCTGATATCTCCTATATATGCAGTCAACCGCATGTGTCAGTTTCTTCATGCACCCAGGACATCTCATTGGTCAGCTGTGAAGCGTATTTTGCGTTACATATGCCTTACTGCCTCCTATGGTCTGCTTCTTCAGCCTGTGCCGTCGTGTGAGCTCTCAGCTTTTTCAGATGCAGATTGGGCTGGTAGTCCTGATGACAGGCGATCCACGGGGGGATATGCGGTATTTCTGGGTTCTAACTTGATCGCCTGGAATGCTCGAAAGCAGGCCACAGTGTCTCGCAGTAGTACTGAAGCTGAGTACAAAGCAGTTGCTGATGCAACTGCTGAGATCATATGGGTCCAGTCTTTGTTGAGAGAGTTGAGAGTCTCTTCAGCTCGTCCTCCAGTTCTGTGGTGCGATAACATTGGTGCTACATATCTTTCATCTAATCCGGTATTTCACGCTCGGACGAAGCACATTGAGGTTGACTATCATTTTGTTCGGGAACGTGTTGCACAGAAGCTACTTTGTATCAAGTTCATCCCGTCAAAGGATCAACTTGTTGACATCTTCACGAAGCCTCTTCCACAACCACAGTTTGTAGGCTGTAGGCGCAATCTTAACTTGCTTTGTACTTCAGGCCATAGTTAAGATTGAGGGAGGGTGTTAGACTGTATATATATACGTAGCCTCTGTATATATTATAACATTGTATTGTACCTCTTGGTACTCCTATATAATGAGAGAGCCACATCCCGTTTAAGGTGTCGAGCAAGTTCCCAACATATTATGTTTTACAAGCTCGTCGAAGTAGGCCATCGCTGGCTGCCCTGCGCTATACAGGAGGATGACCAGCACGGCGCAGATGGCCGCCATCTTAAGCGCGGATGCAGCCATTGATCGTACGCACCAAGGAGTGGTTTGGCTGGCTAGCTAGCAAGCAGGGTGGTGCAATCTACCTTGAGAAGTGACAATGTGTGGGTGGTGCCCAGATGAGAGCAGGGTGATGTTCTTTTTATAGGCAACGTACACAGATGAGAGTAATAGTATGAACGCAGTATCATACTCTTTCTAAAAAAATGTAGTATCATATGCCTTGGCGTGTTGACTTCCTGTAGCAAAAAACAGTGGCTATAATAGTTTCTATGCCAAGCTTATCGTTCAAGTTTCTCGCCTTACTCTATAGTAAAACAATAATAAAGAGGAAAGTATTTTATCACACACGGCTGTTGCAATAAATGTACGGTAGTTAGGCCTCGATATATTTTTCATTTGGTAACTATGCACTACCTATCCTTCCTCATTACAGTACTTGCACATCATTTTCGCAAAAAAAGAAAGAAGTAATTGCGCACCATGAGTGTTGTATGTTGAGTTCAAACAAAAAATATACAATTAACTTGTGGAGTCATGCTCCTTACACATGTACCACTACTCCACTAGCAAGATTCTTATTGCAGCCTGTAGGCATTGTCTATTTGACGCAAAAGGCGTCAAATATCTGAATATGTAAACTTTGAGGCATGGTCAGGTCTTTTAGATAGCTACAGTTCCAGGCTTACACTAGTAGAAAAAGGACCTATTGTCCCGGTTCGTGAGGGCCATTTGTCCCGGTTTTTGAACCAGGACTAAAGTGTCGGTACTAATGCCCTAAACCTTTAGTCCCGGTTCTTGCATAAACCGGGACAGATGGGCCTCCACGTGGCCGGTGCGGCGAGCCCAGGCAGGAGGCCCTTTGGTCCCGGTTGGTGGCACCAACCGGGACCAATAGGCATCCACGCGTCAGCATCTCAGGTGCTGGGGTTTTTGTTTTTTTAAAGGGGGGAGGGTTTGGGGGTTTTGGGGGGTTAATTTAGGTGTTTCATATATTGTGTTAGCATGCTAATTAATAGAGAGAAGTGTCCTTTCTTATCTCCGTGCTTGGTCGACGCTACGTACTATACGTATAGAGAGGACTAGACACGCTAGCTAGTTAAGCAAATGAAGGAAACAGAAGATCGTCATGAACAGATGCATACAAAGAGAAGTGATATCGACCACCTCTCCTTCTCTGAGAGATTGGTCGAACAACAAGTTCTCGTATATCTATCCGATGCTACTGGCTACATATATACAATATAAGTATCTTTTACAATATAATCTCCTAATTAAAATTGAACGCATCAGGGTCCACATAGTATTCTCCGTCTTTAGCGATCACGTGGTCAAGAAAGAATGCCGCCAATTCCTCTTGAATTCCTCGCATACGATCTGGTGCTAGGAGTTCATCCCGCATCCGAAATATCTAATTTGAAGAAGGGGGTCAATACATATATATGAATAAATGAAACTGAACACAAATGATGGTAATAAAATAAAATTGTGAATATAATTATTTACGCACTTCATATTGTTTCTCGGAGTAGCCCCGCTCACAGGTCGTGTGGCGGATGGACTCGCAAATGTAGTATCCACAGTAATTAGTCCCTTCTTCCTGCCACAACCACTTTACAAGAAATAGAGGTCAATCAAACTGATAATTAGCAAGCATGCTAAATGGTATTGATGAAACTAGCGCTTGAATCACTAGGAGATGCGTGGAACATATATGCTACTATAGTACTTACTTTCGGGTGTCTAAATTGCAGCTTCTTCGGCAGTCCCGGAGTTTTTGAGGTGAATTTACTCCAAACCCTGCCAGACAAAGAAAACAATTACTTGATATCAGGAAATGAACAAATTGAAGTTGCCGATATGGTGCGATAATGATCGATTTAACTTACTTCTCTAGAATTTCAGTCATGTCCGCGTACTTCTTGGGATCTTTTCGTCTCGAGTCTAAGACGGTTACTAGTCCTGCTCAAGCTTAATCTCTAGAGAATATAGTGGAAGCTGTGCACGCATGCATAACTCATCAATTACATTACTATAACCTCGACTAATAAGGGAAACCGAATATGCACAAGACAGTAACACTCACTCGAAGTTGTAAGGGAAGAGTATTATAGCTTTGTTTTGATTTAATATAAACGATTGTAGCAGCTTGGCCTCGGTATCTTTGGCCTGAAATTTAACCATATATGCATCTATGAGATTTGTGTTAATGAACCCAATATCACCGATTTGTCTTTTCTTCAATTCGGCGATCTTCAATCTGCATAATATAGTGAGAATAATTAAAATACATGCAATGAAAGAGCTGACCTATATATAGAGACTTAATGACAGAAGTAGTACTACTTACAGGCAGTAGCAAGTGATCATTAACTTATCGAGGGCCTTTAGATTGAAAAACTCGAAGAACTCCTCAAATGGAACATTCAACAGATCAATTCAACGAGGTCATGCTCCTCTTTAACTCTGAGCGTCAAAATATTCCTCCCCTCAGACTCTCTGCAGGTTTTCATATACCAATCATGGAATCTTCGCATCATCGTTGTTAGAGATTTTTCATCTTTGACGAGAGGCTTCCCGTACACGTATCTGTGTTCGTCCACCTCCAAGAAATCAAAATGTGCATCGCCGGGCAGGTAATCTCCAAGATCATTATAACCGGGCACCATCCCGCCCGGATGATTCGCGACGATGCTAGACACCTGGAGCGGGGGCAACGATTGGTTCGCTTGTTCGCCGAGCTGGGCAACTTTTTTCCCAGCTCGTCGTTCTGCTAACCTTTGAGCACTGACAGTACTTCCCGACCGCTCCGCTTCGATAAATGACTTTGTAAGAATGCGCTCATAGTTGTCTTTCACTGGCGACTTTGGTGGTTTCGTCAGGGCAGCCAGAGTACGCTTCGCTTTTACCGGATCTATCTTCTCCTCCGGAGGTGGATTTTTCTTTGCTTTGACCCCTTCAAAGAAGTTGGTCACTTCGGCTTGCACGATCTTCGCGTTTTCTCCTGGCTCCTCTTGTATGGTAACTTCTCTGGAGTCTTCAGAGAAGGACCGTATCTGTATTGCCTGCCTCTGGCTGTACTGCTAGACGCTGAGCAGACAGAGCGGCTGCGGTTGTCTTTCCTTTCTTATGAGGCGGAGGAGAAGGACGACGCGCCGGAGGAGCCGGAGCGGCAGCGGGTCTCTTCCGCCCTTGTTGACGAGGCGGAGAAGGAGGAGGCAGCTGGCTGCTCGGGCGCATCGGCGCATGCGGAGAAGGAGGCGGAGTGCCGCCACGCGTCGGAGAAGGAGGATGAGTGCCCTGATCACTCGCCGGAGGAGGCAGAGTGCCCTGACTCGCCGGAGGAGGAGGAGGAGGCGGAGGCGTCCAGTTCAGAAGGTTGATGAGCTCCTTCCGCCATAGGCATGGAGTCTTCAGAGAAGAACCCAGCCGAATCTCCCCTTCACCCGTAGGGTGTTCAAGCTCAAGGTCCTCAAATCCGTCCGTTATTTGATCCACCATCACCCTAGCATATCCTTCTGGAATCGGCTGGCCGTGGTAGGTTGAGCCAGGTTCATTAGGTATAACAGAGCCAACAGTCGCCTTGACTTTCAGTGTCATCCATCGCATCATAAGGTGGCAATGTTGAGACTTTGTGATAGCATCCACGGGGTAGCCCGTGAAGACAGGCTCCAGCTGTTGAATCTGCTTGGTGGAAGCCACGCTGCTTCTCCGCTGAGATGGCGGGGTAGCTTCAGGGGAAGCTTCGGCAGGTCGTTTGCTGCGATCTGCTTCTGGTTCCTCTAGCCCTTGTACCCTTTCGTGCAGTGCCTGCAGTTGGCTATGCTCCACTTTCTTCCTCCTCTCCTGGGTTTTGTAACCCCCTGCGTCCGGAAACCCAGCCTTCCACGGAATGGAGCCTGGCGTGCCTCGTGTCCGTCCAGGGTGCTCAGGATTCCCGAGGGCCATTGTGAGCTCGTCCTTCTCTCTATCTGGAACGAACGTCCCTTCCTGTGTTGTGGCGATATAGTGCCGAAGCTTCCTGACGGGTATTCGCAGTTGCTCTTCCGTCTAAACGCACTTCCCTGATACAGGGTCCAAGGTTCCGCCAACCCCGAAGAACCAAGTCCGGCAACGGTCTGGCCATCTCAATGTCTCTGGTTCGACCCCTTTAGCAATCAGGTCATTCTCAGCCTTGTCCCACAAAGGTCGGGCTTTGAGGTAACCACCTGACCCCGTGCGATGGTGATGCTTCTTCTTTGCAGCATTATTCTTGTTTGTCGCTGACATCTTCTTACTCTTTTCCGATGTCTTGTGGGCCACAAATGCGGGCCATTGGTCTCTGATCTTCTCAAACCGGTCGGTGAATTCTGGTGTCTCTTCTTTGTCGACAAACGTTTTCAGCTCATTCTTCCACCTCCTAAATAGTTCTGCCATCTTCTTAAGAGCATGAGACTTGATCAATTCCTCTTTAACTGGCTTCTCTGGATCCTCCTCTGGCGGTAGGGTGAAATTTTCCTTAAGCGTTGTCCAAAGATCTTCTTTCTGCATATCGGAGACATAAGACATCGGCACCTCAGGGTCTTCCTTCTTTGGCTTTAACCATTGCTGGATACTGATCGGGATCTTGTCCCTAACAAGAACCCGCACTGAGCATGAAATGCATCCCTTGTTCAGATGGGTTCAATCGGCTTGCCATCGCGCGCGATTGCTGTGATCTCAAACCTTTCATCCGAGCGCAACTTTTTCTTCGGGCCTCGTTTCTTTACCGAAGTTGAGCTCGATCCGGAGGGCTAGGAAAAAAGAAGAAAGACGAGAGTTAATTAATATGTGTACATATGAAAACAATGAATGCATCAATTAACTAGTCAGCACAGGCTTAACTAATATATATATACCTGGCCGGACTCGGTTTGGTCACCGGAGCCGTCATCACGGTCTCCTTCTTGTACCTCCATTGGGTCACCGGAGCCATCATGAACATAGCCCTCTTCTTGTACCGGCATTAATGGGTCACCGGAGCCATCATGAACATAGCCCTCTTCTTCACCCGGTCCTTCCTGACCATCGGTGTCGTTGAGAAACGACGCAACGACATCACTTCCTTATGCGATTATCTCCCCCAACATCGCTTCTGTTGCTTCGTCTCGGGAGTGCTCCATAGTTTCTGCAAATATTTACAATATGTCAATTATTATTCAAACATGGTACAGATGGATATATATTAGTGGCAAACGTAGAACTAGCTAGCTAATCACAATAAGGAATCATGTTAGTGGCCTCGACGCTGCTTCTCTAGGGTTTGGGGTGGCCTAGACAACGCTTCAAAGGTTTGGGGTGGCCTCGACGACAATGCTCTTTTAACTTAGTAAATTTGGGTGGCCTCGAGAGAGTTTGTCGGGTAGGGGCGCGGCGGGAGGGGGTAGGAGACCAACATCATTTTTTCTCTAGGTTTTGGGTGTCCTCGAGAGTTTTGGTCGAGCGAGAGGGCCGAGGGAGGTGCTCCCGTGGTATAAGTTATCACGGTCGAGAGTGGGTATATATATCGACCGCCCCTCATGTCAAAGTTATCCGGGAGGGGGTTATATCGACAACGACGCGACATATATATACACAGGAAAATAATGTTATCGGGGAGGGGGTATATCGGTACCCCCCCCCCCCCATCATTCATTTCTTCTTCTCCTCTTCTTTTTCTTCTTTTTTCCTCTTCTTATTTATTTCTCCTCTTCTTCCTCTCCTCTTTTTCTCCTTTCTTCCTCTTCTTATTTTCCTTTTTCTCCTCTCGTTCTTTTTCTTCTTCTTCCTTCCCTAGCTAGATATTTAAAATATTTCTAAAAATTAAACTAACCTAAAATGTACTAAATCTAACTTTTGCATATATGAACATATATACACAAAGAACATACAAACATATATACATTTTTATAAAAAATCAAAAACATCATATTCTATAAAAAAATCATATACATATAATCTGCAAAAAAAACATCATATTCTATAAAAAAACATCATATATATGAACAAAAACAATTATCACATATATTAAAAAACAGGGGAGGGCGCCGCCGGACCAAGGTGAGGAGGGGCAGGGGCGCGGGGTCGGGGCAGGGCGGCGAGCGACGACGGCGAAGGCGTCGGGGCAGGGCCGGGGCGGCGCGCGTCGGGGCAGGGCGGCGAGCGGCGACGGCGTCGGGCGAGGGCGCGGGCGACGGCGTCGGTGCAGGGCGGTGAGCGGCGACAGTGTCGGGCGAGGGCACGGGAGACGGCGTCGGGGCAGGGCTCGGCGGCGACGGCGACGAGGAGCAGCGTGGGGGCGTCGGGACGGAGAAGAAGTGATTTTTGCAAAAACTGCTAAATGTTTCTTATATACCCAAGGCATTGGTACCGGTTCGTGGCACCAACCGATACCAATTCCCCCCTTCAATCCCGGTTGGTGCCACCAACCGGGACCAAAGGTCTCTTTTCAGCAGCCCAAAGGGCGGGAAGCGGCGGCCTTTGGTCCTGGTTGGTGGCACCAACCGGGACTAAAGGGGGGGCATTGGTACCAGTTGGTGCCACGAACTGGTAGCAATGCCCCCCCCCCCTTTAGTCCCGGTTGGTGCCA
Organism: Triticum aestivum; assembly: GCF_018294505.1. Classification (NCBI taxonomy): domain Eukaryota; kingdom Viridiplantae; phylum Streptophyta; class Magnoliopsida; order Poales; family Poaceae; genus Triticum; species Triticum aestivum. Next base: position 693,550,965 of record NC_057803.1, read on the forward strand.
CCAACCGGGACCAAAGGCCCCTGTGCTGCCCGCGTTGCGGCCAAAGTTTAGTCCCACCTCGCTAATTGAGAGGGGTGCAGTGGTTTATAAGCCCCACTGCCGCATCCCTCTCGAGCTCCTCTCCACTGCAGGCTTACGGGCCTACTTGCTACTGCTTTGCCTGATGGGCCTTCTGGGCCTACTGCGGGCCTGAATCCTGGCCCATGGATGGGTTTCTAGTCGTATTCAGGCCGTGGCGGCCCAGTTGGTGGCAATTTTTTATTTTATTTTATTTTATTTTGTTTATAATTACTTATTAATTTTATTTTATGATAATTCTTTTTGCTATTAAAGTTTCTAACAAAAAAAAGTTCTTTGTGAAAATTCTTTTTGCTTTTAATGATTTTGAAGAGAAAATACTTTGATAATTTTAGTTGCATGAGTTTTATATAATTTTAGTTTCAATAATACTAGAAGTTGCTTATAATATTTTGAACAGAAAATACTTTGATAATTTTAGTTTCATAAATTTTATTTATGTTATTAAAGTTTTTTTTTGTTTCTACTTATCTATTTTATTAAAGTTTATATTATTTTGTTTCAAATTACTTATTTATTTTATTTCTGACTTGATTTGTTATTTTTCATGCATTTACTGATTATTTTGAGCTATAAGACCATGAAATTGAAAAGCATTTGAAATAAACTCTGAAAAGGTTCCAAGTTGGCATGGTATCATCATTTCACCCACATAGCATGTGCAAGATAGTAGAGAGGCTTACGACAAAAACTGGATGAACTTCGTGTACAAAACAGACAATCTCCTTCGAAGTATCAGGGTTTCATACGGAAACTCGTCTGTTACAAAGGGATTTCATTTTTGTTGAACTTATTTGAACCCCCTTGTTTTTCTGTGTTCAAAATGCATCATTCAAAGCCACATCATCAATTTACAACCCTTTCTGACTTCATTTTTTATTTTTCATGCATTTACTGATTATTTTGAGCTATAAGACCATGAAATTGAAAAGCATTTGAAATGAATTCTGAAAAGGTTCCAAGTTGGCATGGTATCATCATTTCACCCACATAGTATCTGCAAGAAAGTAGAGAGGTTTACGGCAAAAACTAGATGCACTTCGTGTACAAAACAGACAATCTCCTTCGAAGTATCAGGGTTTCATACGGAAACTCGTCTGTTACAAAGGGATTTCAATTTTTTTGAACTTATTTGAACCCCCTTGTTTATCTGTGTTCAGAATGCACCATTCAAAGCCACATCATCGATTTACAACCCTTTCTGACTTCATTTGTTATTTTTCATGCATTTACTGATTATTTTGAGCTATAAGACCATGAAATTGAAAAGCATTTGAAATGAACTCTGAAAAGGTTCCAAGTTGGCATGGTATCATCATTTCACCCACATAGCATGTGCAAGAAAATAGAGAGGCTTACGGCAAAAACTAGATGCATTTCGTGTACAAAACAGACAATCTCCTTTGAAGTATCAGGGTTTCATACGGAAACTCGTCTGTTACAAAGGGATTTCATTTTTGTTGAACTTATTTGAACCCCCTTGTTTTTCTGTGTTCAAAATGCACCATTCAAAGCCACATCATCAATTTACAACCCTTTTTTGTCTTTATTTGTTATTTTTCATGCATTTACTGATTATTTTGAGCTATAAGACCATAAAACTGAAAAGCATTTGAAATGAACTCTGAAAAGGTTTCAAGTTGGCATGGTATCATCATTTCACCCATATAGCATGTGTAAGAAAGTAGAGAAGCTTACGGCAAAAACTGGACTAGTCCATGACTATGAATAATATAATCTGCAGAGTAAATTGAAAAATGTAGATCATTTACTTATTTATTGTTTTATTTTATTTTATTCAATTTACTTGTTTTCCAAAAAAATGATTTTTATATGCATTTTTTGACATATACCTCATGATCTTTATTTATATAATATGCAGTGCCGTGGGTGGCGTCAAATGCACAAGTGAGTGAGCACATACTCAATAGGCACCAGACCGATCAAGCGGGCACAGGGACACCTGTGTCTTGCTTATAGCGAGACGTAGAGCAGCCTCACCTGAATGAAGCATTGTACTTCGCCGGCCGAGCTCGAAGGAGGCTATAAGCCTCATTGTTTTCTATTTTTTTTTTTCACTTAGTTTTTTCAGCTTTTTGCTTTCTTTTTATCTTTTTTTTTATTTTTCAATTATTCTAAATATATATTACCAAAATAATCTCATGTAAAACATTTGGAAAATATTAATTAAGAATTTGATAAATCTTAAATGTCTATAGAAAAAATGTTTCTCATATGTGTGTGTGTGTGTCTCTTATTTGATGAATCTTATATATATAAGTGTTAATATTCATCACCCAGGGTGCACAATAAGTTATTCTTCACCCGAGATAATCTTACGAACGCTTCCTAAATAAATTACATTTAGAATATAAATAGTTACATGCATATTGATTCAATATGTAAAATTTGGCATAAAATTTTATGTATGTTTTGCACTATGCTTTTACATCCGTGTAACATAAAATACTTTTTACTGCGAATACATATTTTCTTACGTTCTCTTTTTATGTATGAAATAAGACAAAATTTATGAAACGTAAAAATACGGTGCATTGATGTCAAAATAGAGAAGAGGTGAAGAATAACCATTCCTCGCCCAAGGTGACGAATAGCGCGGCCCTATTTGAAAAATATAATCAAAGTATTCAAAAAATGTTGATAAAGCATTTGAAAAATGTTAAATATGTATACAGAAAATGTTTCTCATGAATACAAAACTGCATCCGAAAATATACACTGTGTATGACAAAAATTAATCATGCATTTACAGAATGTTAATCAGCCATTTGAAAATTGTTAACAAAGTATTTGAAAGTGTTAATCAAGCATTTGGAAAAAATTTCTCATGTATATGAATAATGTATAAACAAGATATACAAATGTATATGAAAAACATTGATCATATATTTTAAAAACGTTATTCAAGCATTTGAAAAACTGTTAATCAAGTATTTGAAAAGTGTTAATCAAGCATTTAAAAAATATTAAATGTGTATAAAAAAATGTTTCTCATGTACACGAATAGTGTATACTAAACAACATGTATGAGAAATGTAGATCATGCATTTAAAGAATGACAGATTAAAAGAAAATCTTAGACAGATTAAAAAAAATATTAATCAAGCATTTGATATATTTAAAAGTGTTAATCAAGCGTTTCTAAATGGAAAATACTCAAGAAAAACTTAGACAGATTAAAAGAAAACCGAAGAAAAACAAAGATGAAACAGAAAAAAACCGATCCAAAAAGACTGGGAAATAGTGAAAATGACAAAGAAACAAAGAAAAACGATGGAAAATTAAAATAAAAAAAGGAGAAAACCAGTGCGAAAGAATGCAAACGGTGAAAACCAACAAAAAAAGCCGATGAAAACGAGACAGAAACTAAGAAAAAAAAGAAAAAAAATGTCACTGGAAACAGAGAAAGAAAAAGAATACCTAAGGAAAACAAAGAATAAAACCAGTGAAAACAGAGAAAGAAACGAAGAAAATAGCTGAAGAAACAAAGAAAAACTGAAGAAACAAAGAAAACCGTATGAAAAAAATAAAAGGTAAAAAAAGCACGACAAAACTGGACTAGTCCATGACTAGGAATATAGCGACAGGAACAAGAGAAAAGACCAGCACGAGTAACGACCGAACGAACACAGCAAGCGTGAGCGAGCTAAAATGCCAAAATGGGTCGGCCTATAACTGCGGACGCTTCAGGCGAGAGCTTTTCCGTCTTGTTGTAATCAAGATATAGGTTTGCGGCAGATCGTATATGACGCTCGTGTGCGTCTGATCGTCGCTGCTTCGCTGAAGAGAAGCAAGCTAACGAGACGCACGGGCTGGCCCACTTCAAGCGAGCACCTGGCTCAAAAGTTGTTCAGTATATCGCAATAAAAATTAATGTGTATTTAAAAAAATTCAGGGCATATTACAAAAATGACCAATGTATATTTTTAAAAAAATCAGTGTATATCACAAGAATTTTCATTGTGTTCTAATTATTGTTCAGTGTATACCACAAAAATGTTCGATGTGTAGTTAAAATTGTTCAATATATATCATAAAATTATTCAATGTATATTTAAAAAAAATATTGTATATAAACAGTTGAATAAATATTAGGAATTTCATAATTGTAGTCATGTGTTTAAATAATTGTTCTAGGTTTTCAGAAAAAAATAATTTCTAAAAGTTTGTTCGAGTTCATTGACGTGGGATTTGTTTGAGAGGAAGAGATCGAACACACTTTGCATACACAGGGTTCGGCTGAACTTATACAGGGGAGGCGAGCCCACGATCACCATCGTGGCAAGGCCATGACGAGGAGTGGAGATCGTGCGTGTTGACAGGGAAAACTACACGCACGCACACACGCACTCGTACAATACATGGTACAATACACAGTAGTATTCTAACACCCCCCCCCCCTCCCCGCAGTCTTCGCGTCGTTGTCGGAGACGCAAAGGCTGGAGCGGAAATCAGCAAAGACGGAGCTCGGCAGCCCTTTGGTCATCACGTCGGCGAGTTGCTGCGAGGTCGGGACATGCGTGACGCGAAAGTCACCGAGAACCACTCGTTCCCGGACGAAGAGGATATCGAGCTCGATGTGTTTGGTGCGGCGATGGTGGACAGGATTGCTCAAGAGGTAGACGGCGGAGATGTTGTCGCAGTAGATAACAGTCGCCGCGCGCACCGTGCACCGAAGTTCACCGAGGAGTTGCCGGAGCCAGATGCATTCCGCAATGGCGTTGGCAACGCCGCGGTATTCCGCCTCGGCGCTGGAGCGGGAGACAGTGGCTTGGCGCTTGGACGACCAGGAGACAAGAGCATCCCCGAGGAAGACGCAGAAGCCGGACGTCGATCGTCTGGTGTCGGGGCAGCCGGCCCAGTCGGCGTCAGTGTAGGCACGGAGATCCAGCGACGTAGACGCCCGGAGATGAAGGCCGAGCGAGAGCGTCCCACGCATGTAGCGTAGCACACGCTTGAGCAGTGCGTTGTGGCACTCACGCGGGTCATGCATATGAAGGCAGACCTGTTGAACGGCGTAGGAGAGCTCCGGCCTGGTGATGGTCAGGTACTGCAGAGCACCGGCGAGGCTGCGGTACTGAGTAGGGTCATCAACACGAGGCCCGTCGGCGGATGGCAGCTTGGCCTTGGTGTCCACTGGAGTGGGTGAGGGCTTGCAATTATCCATGCCAGCCCGCTCCAAGATGTCCTCCCCGTACTGAGACTGAGACAGGAAGAAGCCGGAGCACGCCCGTGTGACATGAATGCCGAGGAAGTAGTGGAGGGCACCGAGATCCTTCATGGCGAATTCGCCAGTGAGACGCGCGATCACCTGTCGGAGAAGCGCGTCGGAGGAGGCGGTGAGGACGATGTCATCGACGTAGAGGAGGAGGTACACCGCGTCGGAGCCGTGCGCGTAGGTGAACAGAGAGTTTTCCGAGCAAGTCGCCGTGAACCTGATGGTGGTGAGGAAGGTAGCGAACCGCAGAAACCAGGCCCATGGGGCCTGTTTTAGTCCATACAGGGACTTGGACAGGCGGCGGACATGATCGGGCTGGTCTGCATCGACGAAGCCGGCTGGTTGCATGCAGTAAACCTCCTCTTGGAGCGTGCCGTGCAAGAACGCGTTCTTGACGTCGAGCTGGTGCACAGGCCACTATCGCGAGGCAGCGAGGGTGAGGACGGTGCACACGGTAGCAGGCTTGACGACGGGGGAGAAGGTTTCGCTGTAGTCCACGCCCGCGCGCTGGTGAAAGCCACGGACGACCCATCGTGCCTTGTACCGTTCAAGGGAGCCGTCGGCGCGTGTCTTATGGCGGAAAATCCATTTTCCCGTGATCACATTTGCTCGAGCGGGACACGGAACGAGAGCCCAGGTGCGATTGCCGACGAGCGCCGTGTATTCCTCCTGCATGGCAGCGACCCAGTTGGGATCGCGAAGAGCCTCGCGAATGGAGCGCGGGAGCGGCGAGATGTCCGGTGAAGAGTTGGTGGCGGCGGTGGTGGCGACGCAGACGTAGTCGTGGTCGTACTTGCGGTTGCGCTTGACCACCCCAGTGCGCGCCCGTGTCACAATGGACGGGTGTGCGGGGGAGGAAGGCACCGCAGCTGAGGAAGACGGTGTTGGCGCGCTCGTAGGGGAGCCCGGGGCACCGCAGCCGGTCGAGGGGGGAGGCGCGCCGTCGGATGTAGAACCAACGGAGGCGTTCAAACGCCCCGAACCCCCGCCAAGTGTCGGGAAAGGAGAGCCGCCCGATGAAGATCCCGCGGCTATACTTGAACCAGTAGAGGGCGCGCGCGAAGCGGGCGCGATCGTGGTTGGTGGTTGGACAGGCACTGGAACAAGACGAGAGGATGGAGGTGGGGAGGGAGTGATGGTGTCGACGACATGGGCGAAAGGGAAGACCTGCTCGTCGAACCGAACGTGGCGTGAGGTAAGGACGCGACGGGTAGCGGGATCGTAACACCGATAGCCGCGGTGATCGTGAGGGTACCCGAGGAAAACGCAAAGCAGCGAGCGTGATGCAAGCTTGTGATGCGTCTTGGAGTTTGTGTTGGGGTAGCACAGACACCCAAAAACCCTGAGTGTGGAGTAGTCGGGAGTGGTGCCGAGCAGCAGTTCATGCGGTGACCGCGGCGACGTGCCGGAGCAGGGTTTGTAGTTGAGGAGCAGGGTGGCTGTGGCAAGGGCTTCAGCCCAGAATCGTGTTGGCATCGCGGCATGGAGAAGCAGTGAGCGAACGCTGTCGTTGAGGGTTCGAAGAACACGCTCTGCTTTGCCGTTCTGTTGGCTTGTGTAAGGGCACGAGAGGCGAAAGACAATGCCGTGTTGGGTGAGCAGAGAGCGGAGAGGGAGATTGTCGAACTTTCGCCCATTGTCAGTCTGCAGAGCGAGGATCGGGCGCTCGAATTGGGTCTGTACATACGCATAGAAGGCAGTAAGAATGGAAATAACTTCAGATTTGTTGCGAATGGGAAATGTCCAGACGTAATGAGTACAACTGTCGAGCACCACAAGATAATACTGGAAACCTGAAACACTACTGACAGGCGATGTCCAAAGATCTAAATGCGGAATCTGAAAAGGAAAATAGCTACGATGTGACGAGTCGGAGAACGGTAGCCGTGCGTGCTTGCCCAGACGGCAGGCACGACAGTTGTGGCATGACGACGGACTGCAGGTGAACGGTGTGTGATGAAGATCTCGCCGCAGCGCCTCGGCTCCAGGGTTCCCAAGCCGTTGGTGCCAGAGCTCAACGGTGGCGACGCCAGCGAATGAAGGAGCGGGGTGGGGAGACGAGCCAGGAGTCACACGGTAGAGATCACCAGTGGAATCACATCGCAGAATCGCCTGGCGGGTGCCGATGTCCTTGACAGAAAAGCCAAATTCGTCAAACTCAACTGTAACTGGATTTTCACGCGTGAGTTTACGAACAGACAGTAAGTTTTTGAGAATGGACGAAGAAAGGAGAACATTGCGGAGGGTAAGAGGACTGGAGGTGGTGACGAGAGAACCATAACCGACGTGGGTGACCGGGATGCAGTCACCACTACCTACGACAATCTGAAGAGAAGTGGAAGGATGCAGGGAGTGAAGGTTACCCGAGTTCGAGGTCATGTGCGCCGTCGCACCACTGTCCATGTACCAGTCCGATGTGCTCCCAGATGGCAGAGAGGACGTGGAAGCGGTGTGCAAAGCAGTCTGCAGCGCCCCCATGTTCCACGGCTGCGGCGGGGGAGGCTGGGGCCCGGTGCTTGAGCTCGCACCAGGGTCGTCGTAGGTGTAGCCGGGGGTGGCGTAGGGGAAGTAGCGTATGGGTTGGGTGGCGGAGGTGCGAGCCCGGCGAGGTACGCCTGCTGGTGTGGGATGCCGGGGCGAGGGCCAAGAACGCCAGCGCCCGGGGAACGCCATGGCATGGGCCACGCCTGGACTATCCCTGTCCAGGAGTTGGCGCCGGGAGCTGCACCAGGAAGGGCTGCAGGCGGCATTGGTGGCGTGGAGGGACTGGGCGCCCCCCCCCCCCCCCGCCCTCCCGGAACCCCGGCCCCGACGACGGCCGCGCCCGCTTCCACGGCCAAAGTCTGCCGGCGAGGAGGGAGCGGGAGCTGGTGCGGCAGGACGCGTCACGGGCGCCGGAGTCTGGACGCGTGCTGCAAGGAGAGCGTGGGCAGACTGCTGGCGCGTGGACTGCTCCGCACGGTGCTCCTCAAGGAGGAGGAAAGAGCGAGCCTGCAGAAACGTCGGCAACGGGACACGGGAGGTGAGGTGAGGGATGGCATGGTGGTACCGCGTGTTGAGGCCGGGCAGCATGTTGAAGAGCTGTTGCGTGTCGGTGATCTTTTTCCCGACGTCGCGGAGCTGGTCGACGAAGGACTTGAGGCGGGCGCAGTACTGCATGATGGTGAGGTCGCCTTGGACAACAACGTGGTACTCGGTGTCGAGGTAGACCGCACGCGAGAGCTGGTTGTCACGGAAGATGCTCTCGACCGCAGCCCAGAGGGTGGCTGCCGTGTCTTCCGGTTGCATCACGACGTCGACGAGCTCCGGCAAGATGGTGGCGTACAACCAGTGCATGATGCAGTGATCGACCATGTCCCATTCCGGGTCACGACGCTGACGGAGAGGAGCAGCCTCGGCGAGGATGTGCTCGCGCACGCTGAACATGCCGACGACGGTGTTGAAGAACCGGCGCTACTGGGTGTAGTTGCCGCCGTGGAGATCCAGGACGACGGGCACGTGATGGCGAATGTCGATCGTCTGGAGGACAGACGAGGGGAAGGCGCGAAGGGCCAGTGGCACCGGGGCGACAGCTGTGGCGGCGGCAACTGCCGCGGCATCAGGGAGGATGGCGTCACGAAGAACGCCGTCGCCAGGGGTATCGCCAGCAGCGTCGCGCAGAACGCCGTCGCCATCGTGGGAGGAACGAGGAGATGAGACGGGGTTGGTGTCCATAGCAGCGGAAGGAGAAGTATCTGATACCATGTTTGAGAGGAAGAGATCGAACACACTTTGCATACACAGGGTTCGGCTGAACTTATACAGGGGAGGCGAGCCCACGATCACCATCGTGGCAAGGCCATGACGAGGAGTGGAGGTCGTGCGTGTTGACAGGGAAAACTACACGCACGCACACACGCACTCGTACAATACACAGTACAATACACAGTAGTATTCTAACATGATTGACCATGTTCTGGAGCGTTGCGCTCAGGCGAACACCGCTATCATTGTCGGTGAGGGTGGCAAGGAGCATAGGCAGTAAAGGTGGGGTGACGTGTTGAAATATATGACATCGACCTGTTGAGAGTTTTGAGGTGCGCTTATTGTCCAAGAGGCAAGAGACATCTTTTTTCCTGTTGCAACGCACGTACATATTTGCTAGTCAGGCTCAAAGGTGGCCCAGTCCCGTGAAGAATTGTAGGGAAACAGTCCTGATTAGTAACTCCTCTAAGGGTCTATCCACAAAAACCCTATCCCCAAAATCCCCAGCTCCAGCGCCCGCGAACCACTCGAAGAAGATTCAGCTGCTCCCTCCACGCTCCGACCGACCATGGCGCGCGCCGCCGTCTCCACCGCGCCCCTCTCCCGCCTCCACTCCCCGACGCCTTCCGTCCCGTGCCACTCTCTCTCCCACGCCCACTCCCAGCTCCGCATTCACCAGCAGCGCAGGCCCCTCGCCGTCGCTTCGGCGCTGCCCGAGGTCGCGGACCTGCCCGGGCTCTCGCTGCCCGCCGCGGCGGCCGCGGCCGCCGCCCTCGCGGCCGCGGTGTCCCTCTCCGACCCGGAGCGCCGGCGCAAGGCGCAGGCGGAGGCGGTGGGCGGCGGGGACAAGGAGGCGGTGCGCGCCTACTTCAACTCCACGGGCTTCGAGCGGTGGCGCAGGATCTACGACCCGGCCACGGACGACGTGAACCGCGTGCAGCTGGACATCCGCGAGGGCCACGCGCAGACGGTGGCCGCCACGCTGGCCATGCTGCGGGACGCCCCGGACGTGCCGCTCGCGGGCGCCACGGTGTGCGACGCCGGGTGCGGGACGGGGTCGCTGTCCATCCCTCTGGCCGCCGCGGGGGCCTCCGTGCTCGCGTCCGACATCTCCGCCGCCATGGTCTCGGAGGCGCAGCGGCAGGCGCAGGCCGCCCTCGCCGCCGGGACGTCGCCGGGGTTCCGCATGCCGCGGTTCGAGGTGCGCGACCTGGAGAGCCTGGAGGGGCGGTACGACGTGGTGGTGTGCCTGGACGTGCTCATCCACTACCCGCGGGAGGAGGCGCAGAAGATGATCCGCCACCTCGCGTCGCTCGCCGGGAAGCGGCTGGTCATCAGCTTCGCGCCCAAGACGCTCTACTTCGACGTGCTGAAGCGCGTCGGCGAGCTGTTCCCCGGCCCGTCCAAGGCCACGCGCGCGTACCTCCACTCGGAGAAGGACATCGAGGAGGCGCTCCGCGCCGCCGGCTGGCGCGTCAAGAACAAGGGCTTCATCTCCACCCAGTTCTACTTCGCCAAGCTCTACGAGGCCGTCCCCGTCGCCGCCGCCTCGTCGTAGCAAATGCGTTCATCATAGACCGGGATTTTTATTCTTGTAGAGTGTAGCTAATACATGTATCAGTAAACTCTAATCTCTCGGTGGTTCAAGCATGACTCGTTCTTGTTGTCATCGTGCTGCGTCAAAGCTCGGCATTGTGCCATGAGTTTCTTCTTGGATAATGGAGGAATGCCATCACCATGAATGGACATCCTAGCATTGCTCAGCTCTGGTCTGGATGCCAGTGGACTCAGAGTCAGTGAGAACTGAGGAGATGTGGAGCAGAGCGGCTGCAGATAAAACGGAGTGCTCTGCTTATAGTCGAGCGCGCGCGCGCGCCCTAGCGGCTATGCTGAAGATAATGCAGGGCGCCACCAGTATCCATCGATGTGCGATGCTCTCCACCGCACGCTGCAGTGTCCTCCCCGTCCGTCCGCAACCTTGCGTCGCCGTCCCCGTCCCCCGCGGGCGCGCGCGGGCGGTCACCGCCGTCTCGGTGAGGCCGCGCCGCCGAGGCGCGCGCCGGGACCGCTCGTGGGAGGACGACGGCGGCGGCGGGAGCGGCGACGAGGACGGCATCGACGAGAGCTTCTTCGGGGACGCGCGAGACGAGGAAGACGAGCCGGAGGAGGAGGAGCCGGGGCGACGGGCGGCCGGCTCGCCGGAGTCGGCCGCGGGGCAGCTGCGCGGGTCCGACGTGCTGCGGGCGCTGCAGCGGGCGGCGGCGGCGAAGGAGGCCAAGAAGAGGAGCAGAAGGAGCGCGGGCGGGGCGCGGCTGGCTGCGCGGCGGCAGGGGAAGGGCGGCGGCGCGAAGGCCGCGGAGGAGGCCGTGGCGGGGGAGGCGAGGCCGATAGAGATAAGGCGCGAGTGGGCGCCGAGGATCCGGGAGCTGGAGCTCAGGGTGCAGCAGCTCCTCCACAAGCACCAGTAGCAACCACAAAATCATGGTCGTTGGTTAAAGAGCTCTGTTGATTAAAAATGGCCAATCCATGTTTGTGCCGGCGAAGAAGCGTGCTCTGAATCTGTTGAATTTTGATTCTTGGAACACAGACAGCTCTGCTTTTTATGCATTCCCTTCTCATTCTGAGATTTGGTCACGAGTGCGCGCATTTTAGAGCCAGGGTGCAAGGGTGCAAGATCAACTCGGCGACGCGGCAAACACACGGCAAACCCACCCATCAAGGCTTCAAGAGAGCGGCGCGCAGGCGGGGGCGACGCCAAGGTGCTGCAAAGGGTGGGGACACTGGGCCTCGCCGGAGTAATATCAGCCACCCTACTTCTACGCCGCCAAACAGCCCGGACGGCATTCCCCGGCCTCCGCCATCGGGTGCGTGTCGTATTGTGTCGACATCTATGCGGCGGTGCTCCATTTCACCGACTCGGCATCGCCGCAGCTTGTCTAGCTATGGACGCCAGGCGTGGATCAGCTCGGCGCCCGCTCTCTGTTCGACAATATGTCTCAAACGGGCGAAATGCCATATGACGACAGAGGCGGAGACGACTTCGAGGAAGTCCAAGTAGATGACTCCAAGCCGGAGGTGTACGCCCAGTAGCCGAAGCAAAATAGCGGCGAGACGGACCTTAATCCGGTGGATTGGCTAGCCGATCCAAAGAAGAGGGGTAGAGGAGAAAGTTTTAACATGTGGGCGGACAAATTATTATGCGATGTGTGATTGGCCACTAGCATCGATCCGCCCATGGCGCAGAACAAAAGGCGCAATATTCTTGTCCAACAGTGGCGAAGCCATACTTCAGCTGGGTAGTCAATTGACTACACAGCTTTTTGCATAAACAAAATAAATCAAGTTGAAATTATGCCAAAAAATCTAACAAATGCATACATATGACTACACAACATTCAGTTGACCACACATGTTTCGATTGCTGGCACCGCCACTGTTGTCCAACATTCATCCTTGGTTCCATGGGAGCCGGATCCCCTGACGTACGGCCACCTGACGTTGGGCCACTGACGCGTGGGTCCGGGTCCACACGTCAGCGAGTGCGCCGTACGTCAGAGGAGCTGCGTCCGGTTCCATGAGCACAAGAATTACAAGCCCTACCGCAGCGAACTCATTCACGGTCGTTGGAAAAAGGCACTCACCCATTGATGATGGCACACCATCCAAGAGACTGTGACCAAGTATTGCGGCTATTTAAAACAACTAGTCGATCGGTGGTAGGTGGTGCGCAAATCGTCAAGCAAGTAAGTTGTTCTACGTGTTGATCATTTGACCGGATATGCTATATGATTGGTCATTTTGCGAGTATGCATCTCGTTGACAAAGTCTTTACTTATAGTCCTCCCGTACGTGCAACATGTACTTGAGGGTGGAGAAGAAGAGCTTTCTCTTCATGCATTGTTAATTAAACTTGAATGCTCAACCCAAGAAGCAACTTGGCATTGCCAATTCATCAAGAATCGGCATTGGGAAGGAGAAAGAAGTGGGTGAACCAACCGACCCAACAAAAGTGCCACCCAAAAAGGTTAGAAGGGTGTTTTGTGGAAAGAAGTGGGAGGAGAAAAGTTGAAGCAAGAAGGGTGGCGGCTAGGATAACAAAGAGATTCGAGAACATCTTGGCGAAGAAGGAGGAGAAAAGTGTCAAACCTATGATGTGAAGTAGAAAAAGAAGGCAGAGAGGTTTAACATCTTGATGGCGAGATTGAGAAGAATGTCAATCTCGAAGAGAAGGAAACCTGGCTCGAAAAGAAGAAGGTTGAGCTCAGGACTGCTTCGGAGGATACCAAGATGTTAACCACGAGGATGTACGAGTTAAATTCAATACGGCGATGATCGTGTGTGACGTCCGTGTTTACGTTATTGAAGCGCTTGGCGCCCGAGATGAAGGCAGCCGAGAAGGAGGCGGGTGGCGAGGAGCCGACGACGGAGCGAACGAGGAGGCTCGAACAACCGATTTTGCAGGGCAAAAAAAAAATGTTTTTTCATGAACTGACGGACTGAAAAATTTGTAATCGAACCCATGTAAAAACTATGATATTGGTCTATTTTTGGTGTCCCCGGCGATGTGAACACCGCATTGGACAGACTCTCTGACGAGGCCAGAGGAGCACGAAACTCAAACCGGCAGATTCTTTCACCTCGAATTTTCTTTCTTTGGGGGGCGTGACCTGATTCCTCAGCGGCATGGAGTGACAGAACATCTGTTCGGTTTAGCACCGTCGGCTAGTGAACTTTTTTCTTTTCTTTTTGGCGCTAAGTGAACATTTTTCTTTTTTTTTGGGCCTGAAGCTGATCATAAAAAACACATGCGCGCAGTGACAGTACAGTTGCTGGGCTCAGCACTGTCTGTAGCTAACATCGTGGCATCAAGTTGATCTGAAAAACACATGCACACAAGTAGTATTAAACGTCGAGGGCCAGTGGAAATGGTGACTTAGCCAGGACATCCACTGACATGTAAACTAATCGGGATGATCCTGTTGTCAAGAGATAGTTGGTGCCCATGGTCGTTGTTTTGTTCGCTTCGTTTTTTTTTCATTCATTCTAGGCATAGCTTTGGTCTTGTATGACTTTGCTATTTGCCAACAGGATCTCTTTTGTGTGTGCTCTAGTGTTGGCTGTGTGCATCTTAATCATGCAGAGACAGGATGGATGTTCATTATGCATGTATCCCCGTGATGCTACATTATGAATCAATAAAAATCACCTTTATAAAAAAACTAGTAAAAGCAGACATCATTAGCCCCTAACACAAAATTTAGTTGGTTTCAAGTGGTTTGACCATTCAACTATCCAACTGAAGGCTTTTTATTGGGCTAATCCCTCTACATGGAGGTAAGATGGAAGCCATCTTGGTCTACGAGTCCAACGCTTGTGGACTGTTGATATTGGTTGAACCGATCGATGGTTGGGATGTCTCCTTGTGTGAGGACAAAAAGCAAAAAAAAAAGTGTATGCTATATAAGAGCAAGATAGAGCATCAAAAACACACCACATCCACGAGAGACGAAGATAAAGCCTATCTAGATTGGTGGTTTCTTGATGATCTTCACTAAATTTGTTCATCAGAGGCTCAAACGTGATTGGACCGACTCCACTTTTGGTGAATTTGTTTCACACTCAGGGCAATGTGATTTGGTTCGTTATTTGAGGATTGGTTGAGTGGAACGCGAAATTCGAGAGTGGTTTAGTCAGACCTGCTTGGTGAGGAAGTCTTGAGATATTATCCGTCAGAGGGGTCAACCATGATCCTCACCTTGAACTTGCCCTTGTCAACCAGGATCTTCATCACTTGATATCATCCTCACATGGGCACATGGAGTCTTTCTCTTAATGCAAGCTCATGAGAAACACCTAACCCACATAGACATAGAAAACACATGGTATAGGTTAGTACACAGTACACACATGACAAATTCTTACCATACCACAAGATACCATGTGGCACATGATTTGCGCTTATGTGTTTGACCATTTAGAATTCAATCTTCGATCTTTATCCTGGTCAACCTTTATATATCTTTACTCCATGATCTATATTGATGTCTTGAAAGCCACAGTGAATGATTCCCATTACTTCATTGCTTCAAAACTTTATCATTAATACCTCAATTTGTCATGACCATATTGGGGTTCTCTACATGAGTATGATATTGGTCATCACTTGCTATTATCCATGCTCCATCACAATCTCTTGAGAGGCATGATGAATTCTTCACTTGAATTAATTGCTTCGCGACTTGACGAACCATGGATCAATCAACTCATCATGAACTCGTCTTCAAGCCACATACATCACTTTTATCTTTAATCTCCTCTCAAGATCTTGATCCATTATAGCCCAACTCATAAGTTGAAGCATGACAACTTTTGAGATCCTCCAATGAATTCCATTTTGATCACATCTCGTTCATCACATGGAATTCATATCGATCATATTTGATTCAATCATTGAACTCATTCTTGATGCACAACTATATGTAGATGACATTCATTCTGAATCCATTCAATCTTCTTATTGCATTACCCATGGAACAACCTTCATAAATAACTTTATGCCATTGTTTCTCCATACGAATTGTCACTCATTATTAACTCTTGATGCATATGTTTGTGTTGATGGATTTCATCCTTCAATTCATCCAATATTCATCATGCATTGCCAATGGAACTTTCCTTCAAATGTATCTCTCAATGCAACATTAGTCTATAAGGATTGTCACTAATTAAAGAAACCACACATGGGGACTACATGAACTTTTCTGTAAAGTCAAAACAAGGTCACGTCTTCATGAAACCTCCCAAAAACTTGCACTACAGGCCAAAAGTATCTGTTTTTTCACAAGTCAAGGGACTATATTTTATATTTTATTTAGTGAGGGACAATTTTCAGGCTTTCGGTACAACTGACGAATGAAAATAATTTCCCCCTCCATTTATTAATCTTAGCTTCCTAAGATTTTATAACGATACAATAGTTCAAAATGACAATTCATAAAGTTGGCACACTGTACAACATTGTTTTTAGTTTGTATATGATATACAAAGTGAATAAATTGGATTGGTCATCCAAAAATGGAAGAAATGCTACTTAAAAAGGAATAATCGGCACCATTTATATGAAGAGTTGACGCCATGTATGAACCTAGCTCGATCCGTTGGATGCACTAAAATTGAGATTAACACGGATAGTAAAGAGGTGGTTTTCATCCTTGAAATATCGTATCTTGCCCTCCATCACAAGTGACATATTTGACGATTGTTATTTCATGGCTTTAGATTTCAATCATGTTTTATATGATCATTGTAATGGAGAAAATAATCAAGTTGTTCATGAACTAGCTAGGATAGCTAGATTCTCTCCTCCTAGTGTTGGTTGGATTCACCCCAGGATGCGGTGATTTTCATGATTGTAAAGGATGCTACTACCCTTATAGTTGAATACATGAGGAGATGATTATAAAAGAAGAGTTGAAGCCAGGTAGTTAGCACTTATCGGGGATTAGATCTGTATAATGCAACATGCTAAGAGAGTTGCTTAAGAAATTGACTATTTTTTTCTTAAAAACCAATGCTTATTTCTACAGCGGGTGCCTAATTAAGCAAAACTTAAAAAAATGAGCATCAGTGCTTAAGTAAAAACCGATTTACTTTTTGAAAAACCCATTTAAGCACTATGCATTGTATATATATGGTATTAGAAAAATGACAAACCGAGGAAAGGCGGCAACCTGACTTGACACCGCTGAAGGCCATGAGAGAGGAGGAGGAAAGGGCAAAGGGGAAGAAGACATATGGCCAATCTCCTGAGACTATAACTTGTGATTGTTCTTCTTTAAATCATCATCAGATTCAATATTGTAAGTAACCAAGATTTTTTTCTTTAAATTTACGCATTAAGTTGATTGATATTTTGAGATTAGCACTGGGAGATAAAATTAGATTATATGGTTTTAACGGTACTCCATCTATTTAGACATAAGAAAATCTCGTGTGTAGGCAATAATTGATCTGAACATTGCTCAAGGCTCATTATGTTTGTAGTTTTCTTTTATACTTTGATTTTTTTGATGGATAACATTCGTTTCACGAGAATGAAGGTACTAGAATTTTACAGGGTTGTCCTCATTTCTAACGATTCTTAGCATTAGGTAAGGTATTGTGAAAAATTTATAAGGATTGAAGTGGACATGACATTTCAATTCTACTACTCCCCTCACTCATATTAATTGTCGTAGCTTTAGTCGGAGGGAGTAGCTAATTATCCGTGTGCCGCAATATGGTTCAACATCAATCGTGTCCGACATAAGCTTACACCCACCATATTCTAGATCTTGGTTTGATTTGAGCATGTGTAGGGGAAGACGATAAGTATTTTGATTTAGTTGAGGTTTTGGTAAGATTTGATTTCACCGAGTTAATGCATTGCATTGTTTCTAGTAGGCGAGGGAAATATCGATTTGATTTAAATTATTTCAAACCAAGGAGGGGGACGCGTGAAGATGAAAATATCCAATGAAGGGGGAAGGAGGTGAGGATAATCATATCAAATTTCCTTTAATAGTACTCCCTCCGTTCCGAATTACTTGTCTTGGATTTGTCTAGATACGGATGTATCTAGCATCTAGACTTATTTTAGTGCTAGATACATCCGTATCTAGACAAATCTAAGACAAGTAATTCGGAACGGAGGGAGTACTTAGAGATAGAGATAGAGATAGAGAAAGAGAAGATACATTTTTGCAATTTGGAAATCCTGTGAGCCGAATGAGCCTTAAATGTGAGCCGAATTATAAAAGAGGAAAATTTCTCACCCGAGTCTCCTCGTCGTCGTCGGGCCGGCCGGACCGACGGAGCCCTGAGCCCTGAGCCCGTCCCCTTTACCGACAAATCACGCGACCGCGTGCCCACCAAATCCCAAATCTCACCGTCTCCGCCCCCTCCCCCCTCCCCTCACCCCCAGATCGCACCAACCGCCGCCGATGGCCGCCGCCGCCCCGCCGCTCGCCGCGGCGCTCCTGGCCGTCCTGCTGGCGCTCGCGGCCCCGGCGGCGGCCGAGATCCGCTCCACGGCGATCCGGGCCGACCCGCGCACCATCATCCCGCTCGACGAGTTCGGCTTCTCCAACCAGGGCGTGCTGGAGCTCAACGTCACCGGCATCGCCTTCGACCCGCCGGCCTCCCCGGACCTCGACCTCTCCCAGTTCGGCTTCTTCCTCTCCACGCTCGACGCCTGGGTGCACGTCCTCCGCCAGCTCCAGGACCTCGAGGTCACCTGCGCGCTCCAGTCCGACCTCGTCAGGCTCGCCTACTCCTTCGACCGCCTCCGGCCCCCCGCCAACCCCGCCGGCGTCGCGGTCGCCCGCTCCTCCTCCTTCACCCTCGCCTTCCGCGTCACCGAGCCCGGCCAGTACACGCTCGTCTTCGCCAACTGCCTCGCCGGCGCCGGCGGGGACCTTAAGGTCTCCATGGACGTCAGCTCCGCCATGTACAACGTCGACCCGGCCACCGGCCAGCGGGCCTACCTCTCCGTCGGCTCCTCCGCGCTGCCCTCCATCTACTTCCTCTTCTGCGTCGTCTACGCCGCGCTCGCTGCGGGATGGGTCTCCATCCTGCTGCGCAAGCGCACCGCCGTCTTCCGGATCCACTACTTCATGCTCGCCGTGCTCGTGCTCAAGGGCTTCAACCTCCTCGCCGAGGCCGAGGACAAGTCCTACATCGAGCGCACCGGCACCGCCCACGGCTGGGATGTGCTCTTCTACATCTTCAGCTTCCTCAAGGGGATCTCGCTCTTCACGCTCATTGTGCTCATCGGCACCGGCTGGTCCTTCCTCAAGCCCTACCTGGCGGACCGCGAGAAGAAGGTGCTCATGGTCGTCATCCCCCTGCAGGTCGTCGCCAACATTGCGCAGGTGGTCATCGATGAATCTGGGCCGTATGCCCGAGACTGGGTCACCTGGAGGCAGATATTCCTGCTGGTGGATGTGGTCTGCTGCTGCGCCATTCTCTTCCCGATTGTCTGGTCAATCAAGAACCTCCGGGAGGCTGCCCGCTCCGACGGGAAAGCGGCGGTGAACCTGATGAAGCTCACCCTTTTCCGCCAGTACTACGTGGTTGTCATCTGCTACATTTACTTCACGCGTGTTGTGGTGTATGCGTTGGTGACCATCACCTCGTACCGGTACCTCTGGACTAGCGTCGTGGCTGGAGAGATTGCCACCCTTGCATTCTATGTGTTCACTGGGTACAGGTTCCGGCCTGAGGTGCACAACCCATACTTTGCGATTGATGATGATGAGGAAGAGGCTGCAGCTGAAGCACTCAAGTTGGATGATGAATTTGAGCTATGAGTACTATAATTTGGCGGCCTATTCCCTGCCAGTGCTACACAGGTGTTATATGTGCTTCTACAGGACAAGTGCTTTTCACAAGACAAATGCGATAGACTGGTATCTAGTCCATACCCTTTTGTTTTTCATTTGAAGTTAGTTAACATTTTGCATTACTGTAATTTGGTATCAACCACCCTGTGCGTGTGTCAAGCAATGCAGCAGCTTGATTGTACTTAAATACATTCTTGAGATCAGCTGTTCTTCATTGTACCTCTGTAGCTATTGTTGTATCTAGATGTTTACTTTCTGTCTGGTAAAAGAAGTTGAGTGTGATTCAGTTTGTTGATTCATATGATGCTAATTGTTGCTCTGAGTTCTGACTTATTCTGCATTACTCGTATGCATGTCCTGTTGCTTTTGTTCTGTAGGATCCTTTTGTTGTATAACGGGGAAACAAATTGAAGTCTACAATGCACTTGAGTAGGTGAACACAGAAATTACTGGCTGGTACCTAGAGCAGCACAGTACGTCGCAAATATTGTTTGTATTTCACATGATTCTGACCTACTTGCATGTTTCATGTGCATTATAATTGTGTTGCGTATGCTTTGATAGTACTGTGAAGGTTTAACATATAAGCATCACCTTGGTCCTTGAAATTTTGTCCCTAGAGTCAGTACACCTGTCTAGTTAGAGTAAACTGCCACTTTTGGTAGTTTGTCTGGTTTGGGATTTTCAGTTAGGATTATTGAGCACACATCAGCAAAGACAGTAAGTTGCCCCTTGAAATGTCTAATTTGACTATGTCTAGTTGATTTTGGTATTTCAATTATTGAATAAGGTTATATGTCTATGAATTTTATCTACAGTTTGCCCTTGTCAAAGTACTGAACGGTTGTGTTGAAAGGTGCACTGGGCTATGGCCAATCTGGACTTTGATCCTTGAAATTTTGTCCCTAGAATCAGTACACTGTCTAATTATAGTACATCCCCACTTTTGCAGTTTGTCTGGTTTGGGATTTTCAGTTAGGACTGTTGAGCACATATCAGCAAACGCAATAACTTGCCCCTTGGAATGTCTAATTTGATTATGTTTAGTTGATTTTGGCATTTCAATTCTTGAATAAGGTTATATATGTCTATGAATTTTATCTACAGTTTGCGCTTGGCAAAGTACCGAACTGCTGTGTTGAAAGGTGCGCTGGGCTATGGCCAATCTGGACTTTGATATTTTGTCACATCTCATTGCAGCATTGATTTTTCATAGTTGGGGTAGTATTTTTATTTTAGAGCATCTTTGCTGGATGTTTTCAGAATCGTATTAAACAGTTGTATTATTTATAGTGGTACTCCAGATAGTTTCTCTTGTCTTAACTCAATCATCTTCTTGTATTACATTGTCTTCGGTTTTTCTTCATAGTTCGCTGCATCTTCAGATATACACTGTTTTGCTATGTCTAAAAATGTTCCTAATTTGATCTTAGAAAATGAGCACATACTTTGAAATTTTGATCTGGTGGACATGATTTACGGCATCTAGAATGATGCCAGCTTTGTTCTGTAAGTAGAAGACCAAAATGTCTCACACATCTGGCATCATAAATTTCATTTTGCTCTGTATATACCCCTCTCCTTTTATTGAAATCAAACTTGGTATCTATGAGACTTGGCATCTATCATGATTCAATCAGTGACACTGGATTCTACAAGGGCAGCTGATTCCATTTCTTGGTCCTTTTAGGATTTAATGGACCTTGGCCTAGTTAAGTATATAGGCTTGGGCTTGTGGTTGAATGCTGTCATTGTCCTAGCCCATGCTTTGCTTCTGGAATTCTAGTTTCAGATCTTTCATTAGTCTGTCCCTGAAGCATGATAGAGAAGATGCACTCTATAGCAGCACTTCCTTACATGCAACAATCATAAGAATTTCATTCATTGACATATATTCCACTCTTTTGCATCTATTCAGGCTGAACCTGTCTACAAGCATGGAAGTCCTCTTTCTGTAACCAGGAAGTTACTTGCTTTGCTGGGTATGACTGAAAAATACATATATCTTGGTATGACTAAAAGATACATGTACAGCTTTGACTTTGATAAAATATGTTTGTGGGGTGTCTAAAAGATCTTAACATTGCTTTGGATCTACAATAGAAGATATAGAAACAAGTGAAGTTGATTTAGGTTACTGCTAAACAGGAAGTCAAAGATGCATCGGCCTTTTGTTTTTCATTTGAAGCTAGTTACATTTTTCCTTACCGTAATTTTTTATCAACGATCCTGTGTGTGTTCTTGTGTCAAACAATGCAGCAGCTTGATTGTACCTAAATACATTCTTGAGATTAGCCGTTAAGTCATTGTACCTCTGTAGCTATTGTTGTATCTAGATGTTTACTTTCTGTCTGGTAAAAGAAGCTGACTGTGATTCAGATTGTGTTGATTCATATGGTGCTAATTGTAGCTCTGATTTCTGACTTATTATACATTACCTGGTGCTCTTGTTTTGTAGGATACTTTTGTCGTATAGAGGGGAAACAAATTTAAGTCTATAACACACATTAATAAAGTTCAACACGGAAACTATTGACCGGTTCCTAGAGCAGCATAATAAGTTGCAATTTTTTGTATTTCACATGATCCTGACCTAGTTGCATGTTTTATGTATGCATTATCATTGTGTTGCATATGCTTTGATGTTATTGCGAAGGTTTAACATATACGCGTCACCTTGATCCTCGAAATTTTATCTCTTGATTCAGTACACTGTCTAGTTAAGAGTACGTCCCCACTTGTGGCAGTTTGGGATTTTTAGTTAGGACTTGATGAGCACACATCAGCAAAAAGAATAAGTTGCCCCTTGAAATGTGTAATTTGACCATGTCTAGTAGATTTTGACATTTCAATTTTTGAATAAGATCACATGCTCTGTAAATATTATCTACAGTTTGCCCTTGTCAAAGGGCTGAACTGTTGCGTTGAAGACTGCATTGGCCAATCTGGAGTTTGATCGCTGATTTTTCTCTCTTTGTGGGTTATTATAAACACGCAAGTGGCACATTGCATGAAACATTTCAGTTGGACTGGATACTTTTATTGGCCCCCAGAGGACTTATATGCCTCTAGGGAGATTGAATTGCAGTCACATCTTGTCGCATTAGTATAAACATGGAAGAAAAGTAAATTGGTTCCCTGCTAGACTAGGAAAACTGTAAGCCATTTCTTAGTTCAGTTGGGAGTCCTGGAGGTTTGTTCAAAGCATCTCGTCAGTAGAAGATGTGCATCTTTGCTGCATGTATTTTCAGAAGTGAACTAACAGGTGTATTATTTGAAAGTGGTACTAGCAGGCGGGGTCCGGTGTGGGTAGTATTTTAATTTTTTAGAGCATCATCGCTGGATGTATTTTCAGAAACGTAGTAAACAGGTGTACTATTTACAGTAGTAGTTGCAGATGTTTCTCTTGTCTTAACTGAATCTTGTATTTTTTTTCTTCATAGCTTGCTGCATTTTCAGCTCTACACTGTTTTCCTATGTCTCAAAAATGTTCCTAGTTTGATCTTTGAAAGTAAGTGTGTGGTTTGAAATTTTGATCTGCCGGACATGATTGACGGCATCTAGAATTATGTCAGTTTTGTTTTGTAACTAGAAGACCAAGGTGTGTTACTCACCTGGGATTGTAACTGTTCATTTTGCAATATTCCTTATATTGAAATCGAACATCATGGTGCTACTTGATATTTATGAGACGTGCATCTCCCATGACTGAATCAGCAACACTGAATTCTACAAGGGGCAGTTGATTCCATTCCTTGGTCCTTTTAAGAATTTAATGGACCTGGGCCTAGTTAAGTATAGGCTTGGGCTTGTGGTTGCATGCTACCATTGTCCTAGCCATGTATTTTCAGAATTGAGCTAAAGATGTGTATTACTTCAAAGTGGCACTAGCAGGTTTGGGGGTAATATTTCTGATTTTAGAGCTCCCAGTCTATTACTTACAGTGGTGGCCGCAGATGGTTTCTCTTACCTAGCGACAATCATCTTCTTGTATTACATTCTTCTTTTCTTCATAGTCTGCTGCATCTTCAGATGTACCCTGTTCTGCTATGTCTCAAAATGATCTTTGAAAATAAGTGTGTGGTTTCAAATTTTGATATGCTGGACATGATTTTCGGCATCTGGAATTATGTCAAGCTTTGTTCTGTAACTAGAAGACCAAAAATCTTGCTCACCTGTGGGACTTAACTGTTTATTTTACTATTTTCCTTTTATTAAAATCGAACTCGATGGTACTAGTTGATATTTATGAGACTTGACATCTCCCATGACTCAATCAGTGACACTGGATTGTGGATTCTACACTAGCAGCTGGTTCCATTTCTTGGTCTTTGAGGATTTAACGGACCTGGGCCTAGTTAAGTACAGGCTTGGGCTTGTGGTTCAGTGCTATCATTGTCCTAGCCCAGCTTTCTTTGCTTCTGGAGTTGTAATTTCAGATCTTCGATTAGCCTGTCCTTGAAGCATGATAGAGAAGATGCAACAACTATACAAATTTCATTCATAGACATATATTTCAGTGTTTTGAATCATCAGGCTGAACCTGACTACAAGCAAATCCTCTTTCCTTAACTAGGAAGTTGCTTGCTTTGCTGACCGAAAAATCCTCTTTCATACATGTACTACTTTGACTGCTATTGATAAAATATGTTTGTGGGGTGTCCAAAAGATCTTAACATTGCTTTGGATCTACAATAGAAAATCTAGAAACAAGTAAACTGGACTTAAGGTAGGAGTACTAAACTGGAAGTCAAAGATGCATTGAGGCCATTTAAATAGTTATAGCGCATATACTAACTCCTCGAGTTTTGCAAAAGAAAGCGTAGTTATGGTTTGAAAAGGATGCAACTTTCCCTGCTCAAAATCAGCTGGCAAGTAATCCTCGGTTTCTATGTGGCAAAACAACTAGTATTATTTTATTATAGAGATGAGCTTAATAGGATTTGATTTCCACCCGCACCCGGGAGAAGGAAAACGTCCCGATCGTGCTTGCTAGGGTAAACCTTACTGAATCTACCATAATGAAAAGTTCGTTATGACGTGTTAACGGATGGTTTCAGAACCGGTGATCATTAACAAGGTGGAGCAACTTTTCATCTAGTGGATGGAGCTATGCATGGTAAAGCCCGGATTCTAGCTTCCCTAGTAATTGTTCTCCTTTTTGCTCATGTTAACATCAGATCTTTTGGGAAGGCACTCCCCTCTCATAGTTAGTGCCTGGAGCTGCTGATTCGATTTGGTGTTGAAAATTTGCAGGCCTCCTTATCGTGCAGCTAAAATAAGCCGAGTTTGTTACTCCTCCGTGGTGGGGTGCTGTGGGCACTCCCTAAGTCACTAGCTCTTGCCGGCCTGGTCATCCTGGTATGGCCTCTCCTTTTACCCTTTATGTTATTGCTATTTTGCTACTGCTTAGCTAGCTAGGGCAAGATCAGATGTATCTTCTTCATGAATGACTTTGGTGGCATGTCGCTGTCTAGTTCTCAGATGGTGCTTGCCTTGGTCTGCACTTGTTGCCCTGTTTCCATCCATCTGCACTGCGGGTTGGACATGGACTGATGATCGATCCTTCGGATGCAGGTTGGACAGCGTCGCGAGGCTTCACGTATGCGACGCTGGTGGTCGAAGCTGCTGCTGCTGCTTTATTTGCTCTCAGGTCTGATGCCCACAACACGAGCCAAAGCAAAGGAGGACGTGGCATTGCAGTGCGAGCTGTCTGGTTCATGGGAAGAAGTGTGAAGAATACCACCTTCCACCGCGTTTGCAACCTTTTTCCATGTGATTGATGGAAGAAGACCGATGGGATCGGGAGTGCGCCACGGTGTTCCAGAATCACAATTCTGAAATCCAACCAAGTGTGCTGAGTAAGTTACTATGACTTCGTCAGTATGGTTTGAGGATCGGTATGTGTCGATGCACCTGTAGTGCAATATTACGTTACTACATTCCTGTGGGATTGCAACTTTTCTTGCATGTGATTGATGAAAGGAGATGTGATCGGGAGTGCGCTACGGTGTTCCAGAATCTTGATTCTGAATCCCACCAAGTGTGGTTAGTCTATGCCTTGGTCAGTATGATTTGAGGATCGGTGTCGATGCACCTGTAGCACGACGTTACTTGCTTTTTGACAGTCAGGATGAAGGTGAGTTCTGTTCTCTCGGCGACATGCGACTTCTTTCGAGATTTAATTGCACTACTGTAATAATCTTCTCATGAGCTCCATCTTGGCTTGTTTCTGAAGCCAGATGCTAACTGCAGAGCTGATGTTCTCGGTGCCCGATTTTGGACCACCAGCAGAGTTCTACCACACGCCACATCAGGTGCAAGTAGTTTAGCCATAGCACATCACCAAACATATATATATAGATAACATATTGCTTCAGGCCAATTCTTGATTACCATACAGCTGAACTGAAGCTACACCTGACCTAAACCCGGCACGGTCCACACGGATACTGCAGACAACGCTTGAACTGAAGCCTCTTCCAGGTTATGAAAAATGTTTGCTAGCTCAGGGGCGACCGCCTACATGTCTTGTATGTGTCGGATGGAGACCCTTGCCATATGGCTCGCAATCTTCATGCTCATACATTTTGTTTTCGACGGGTCGCTTCGGTGATTTGGTATAGTGGTGCCGGTTGTTTGGTGCGGATGAGCCCAGACTCCAGAATGGTCCTCCGAAATAGCCGGGCAGGACCAGAGAATTGACGGTTCAAACAGTTGCTCTCTGCTTATTGTCTTTCTGATTTTTTTTTGTGGGAAAATTGATTCCTCTGTTCAGGACAAGGCTTCGACGCAGCCTAGCAAATCAATGCACCCAGGGACAAAAAAAAAACCCTGCAGGTAATAGTACAACAGTCGGCCATTTATCTTTTCTTCAAAAGGAAGTGGATTTACTCTTACAGTTTGTCCTTTTACAGTCCAGATTTGATGTGTGCAAGTGCTGAAGAAGGCTCTGATTATCTACTCCCACTATCAGCTCGAACACAACTCAATCATTCGAGGAACAGAGCTAGTGCGAGGCCAAGGATTCCTAGGACTACTTGCAAGCGTGGTGGGGTGTTAGGTGCTGCTAACGTCAATCCTTGGGAGAATCCTTGGCCTTGGCCTTGGCCTTTTGATTGTGCGTGGCGCCTTTGCCATGCACGAGTTCGGTCGTTAGCGCGCGCATGATGATGGTGCCTCGTACTCGTAGTCGTAGTCGTAGTCGTAGTCGTAGGCCGGCCGGCGCATGCATCAGATGCATATGCATGATGGATGATACCATCCTGATGCCAAAACTTTGTCATATGTCATAACTTGATCATGCAATCCAAGTAAAATAGACTTGATAGTTTAAAGCAAACTCATGATGCATGTGCTTTGTTTCTTTGGGTTGTTGTCGCTGCTGCTGCAATACATACTCTTTTTGTAAAGAAATACAAGAGCGTTTAATCATCAAAGTAGTGATCTAAACGTTCTCATATTTTTTTTACAGAGGGAGTACATGAGTATTATTTATGGTTATGCAATCAATTTTGTTAAGCAAAGTACGACGAGAAAGAAAATGGGAGCAAGCTGAGCTGGTCAAACGGCAAGTACGACGAGAGCAATATTGAGGATGGAAATCATCACATGGAATGGAGCCGATCGGATGAAGTACACCCTGGAAGATATTCACCTGACTTCGTGCTTTAGAATCATCTTTCACCAAAGACTCATGCATGCTGGGGTCTTTAGAATCGTCTTTACACCTATATTTGACTTGAGATGAATATCCTCCAGGCTGAGGGCAATCCTCTTGTCGCAAGTCGGTCCGCCGTCCAAAGACGATTCTAAAGCACCAAGTCAGCTGCCCCACTAATCTTTTATTCCAGCTCTACAAAGCTGCTCCCAGAATTGCTTCTCACACGCTCTTCGAATGTCAGACGTTCTAGGAAAATGTAGGCCGCGATGTTAACCTATTTGCAGGTGTGGGCCGGGTGCCAATGTGGCACAACATTAGGCAGTTTTTTGTGCCACCGAAGCGTCCACGTAGAAGGCCACTCCCCAATCCGTTGCAATTCTCGTGTGTTGGAAAATCTCACAAGAAATTAACAGTACGGCCTTCAAGTAGAAATCAGCAGGGCCCTCTATGTCGGCGCAAACATCAAGGAGGAAGGTCGAGCTTGGCTCATTGTCCTTCTGTGATTTGAGTGATTTGAGCCCATTTTACTTTAGATATTGGCCAACATGTTTCCTTCTTCTTAATCAATGAAAAGGCAAAGCTCTGCCTTGTTTCAATTCTAAAAATTGAAGTACCCGACTGACAGAATAGTTTAAGAGGTCAACTAACAGAGTTGTGTGCTCATGAATTTACAATTAGCCAATGAGTACCACAATCTATCGTGGATGGAAATCAACACATGGAATGGGACGATTTTAGGGGTGAGACACTTTATTTGTATGCTCAATATATAGGTGTAAAGTACACATCATCTCAAGTCAAGCTACTCGAGTGAAGTAACCCCACAGGATTGGGCGCCTCCTAAATGCAAGATATTCGCATGGCTTGCCCTTTGGGACCATCTTTGGGCGTCGGACCGACTTGTGACAAGAGGATAGCTTCACCAATCATTATGCTAGCTCTGCGAAGACACTCCCGAGATTGCTTCCTACATGCTCTTTGAATCTCGATATTTCAATAGAATATGTGCCGCAACGCTAACCTATTTACTAGGCATGGATCAGTTGGCTATGTGGCATACCATCGGGATGGTTTAACGTGCCATTTAGGCGTCCCTGCAAAAGGATAGCCTCCATTAGTTGTGATTCTCGCGCATTGCAAAATCTGAAAAGAAAGGTATGCTAGGGTCTTCAACTAAAAACCACCCATGCCCTCTGTGTTGGTGGAAAAATCACGGAAGAAAGTCGGGCTTGGGTCATTAGGAAGCAGTGCATTTTGCACAAATTATTCCTTAGAATGCCTTTTTTTTGAACAATCACCACTTGGGGGTGAGGGGGGGGGGGGGGGGGGTGATTCCCACTTGGCCATATGAGTTTTTTTCCTATTGTTGGTCTTTTCCTATTTCCTTGTCCTTAATTCTTTATGAGCCTCTCCTCCTGCTCTTTTAGTTCAAAAAAAATCAATGAAAAGGCCCCATTCCATTTTTGTTAAATGAAGTACCCTGCGAAATATTGTAAGTGGTCAGTTTTTTTGCGTGAGAAACTTCCAATCTATTCGTCTACAATCACCGCAGTAGAAAGAACACCAAAGGCAATAAAAATTGCAACCAGGTCCGTGAACCACCTAGCGACGACTATAAGCATTGGAGCGAGCCGAAAGCGCGCCGCCATCATCGCCCCTCCCTTGCTAGAGCCGGGCAAACCTAGTTGTACTAGACAGTCGGAAAGTCATCGTGCTAAGGCCCTGTAGGACTAGCGCACCAGAGCAGCAACCATCGGCGATTAAGAAAGTTGTAGATCGGAAGGATCAAACCTGTAAACATCCAAACAAAGTCGAACGAAGAACATATCACTATCAACAGACTCTCTCTCTCTCTCTCTCTCTCTCTCTCTCTCTCTCTCTCTCTCTCTCTCTCTCTCTCTCTCTCTCTCTCTCTCTGCTCACCTGAGTTGAATTAGCTAATTGACTATCAACTAGAAAAGGAAAAATATGCCACTTGGATCTTTGTTAAAGCTTTGTATGTCTAGGATTATCGAAATTGTGAATGAATATAGAAAAGCAAATCCCTACGGCTTTGGAGCCGCCACGCACGACCGGCTCCATGCATGCAAAGTTAACTAAAAACCAAGCAATGCATCCATATCCATCCATAACAGCACATTACTGTATATCCATGGCTGAGTTGGTGTTAGCTCGTGCCAAGTCCAAATCAGCTCTGCAAACCTCCCCACTTACATCACACGATCAATTCATGGCCTACACGGACGGAACAAAATAAAAGAGAAACCACATACGCACAGTCATTCTTGCATCATGGCCCCGATCCGCACACGCACTGACACCATGCACGTAGCACAGGGATTTTGTCGTTGCTACATCCATCGACCGATCAGTTAGTAATTCCCATGCATGATTACACCGTAGAGAAGCCAATTATCCAGGTAAACAAAGTTAGCATATAGACTTCCATTAGAGGAGGGAGATCGGCAGCTATGATTGCGGTATGGAAGAAGTGTGCGCACCCTCCACTACTCAAAGAGTCGGTCGAAGGCGAGAGATGATCATGCTTGACAATTCAGTTTTAACGGTGCCCGTACTTGCTAGCTAGCAGAGCCAATGCACTCTCCCTCACTCTCAGTGAGCAAGTGAACATTCCACGGTAAGCTACCTAAGCTAGCTAGCTCATGTTTAGCAACAACAACAGAAACCAACACCAACGAACAGAAAAAAATGGGTAGATTGTTGTTGCCGCCGGCGTCTAGAAGGTCCAAGTGCACGTGTGCCCACAGACACTCACTTGGCCACGACGGCGACGGAGGAGAAAAAGCGAAATCCCGCGTATGTTGGTGATGTTGCAAAAGGAGAAAAAGGGGCCAACAAATATTCCCTCTCCTCCCCATGCTACGTGCTGGCAAGCATAGCCGGCGATCGAGATAAAGCGCGCGTTCAGTCGCTAGCAGCGTCGCTGGAATCTGTCTATCGGATAATGGATGGTGCGTTTCTTTTGGTTCCAGCTAGCATGCGTCGTAGGCCCGTCCCGTGCTACCGTCGGTAAACCCGAATGTGTCCTCGGCCTCGCTGGACTCGTCTCTGCCCGCTAATTTTGACAACATTTCCTCTTTGTTTTCGTCTCCTTTACCCCAGTTTCCGTGAACGAGGGGACAAATAAGTAACACAAACAGCACAAAGTCCTTCGATGCTATATAGTTCCATTTTTGACCAACGCAAATGCATGGCGCCAAAATGAAAACCGTGTCTTCGAATAGGCCACTGACAGTGAGCATCCGTTAGTTTCCTGCCATGCACCGAGGCATGCCGACTACAGTAGAGCCGATGATCGTCCACCCACCCATCCCATCCGTGTCAAAAATTCTTGTCTTTCCGCGTCGCCACGATAGAGGAGCAGAAATGCACCGGCCGGCCGATGCACTTTTCTGGTAAAAAAAGATGAGGAAGTTCCTGTCACTCGGATCAGTCGATCATTGCCGGTAAAACTCATCATCACGTGCATGCATACGCAACGACCATCATGTAGTTCATTCATGGGGCCGATCGAACGTGTTGCAGGTCGACACATTCGGGTTCGGTCGGATTAGTTTAGATTAGACATCACAAGCTGCACGTCGTCCGTTGAATCCATATATCCATCCATCCATCCATCCATCGGTCTGTCTGCCGCCGTTGGCCACTACTCGCACGGTGACTCCTGCAGCAGCAACAGCAACACGGACGGGGGTAGGTAGTAGGCGAGCGCCGAGCGCCGTGATATATTTCAAAGGAAAAGAAATGAAAGAGAGTAGGGCCGTTTGGAGGCCAATGGCAGGACGCATCAAGGCCGGAGTGGCCATTAACGGCTCGACACACAGCTCGCGATTACCATCCGCCGTACAGCAATGAGTCCATGACAGCCTGATTAATTAGCTAGGTGCATGCATCACCATGCACATTAGCTGAGGCCAGTAGTGGCTAGTAAGAGAGAGGTAGAATGGGTACGTGCATGGACCTGCAGGAAATGCCTCTGCCGGAAGCCATGATGCCGAATCGCTGCAGTACGTACGTAACGGAGAGAGACCGGCGCCTCGGCCGCGAGCGCATGCAACTGCAAAGGAGTCGCGCGTACGCGTACCACAACTCCAAGCAATAGTCTCCAACCAAACACAGTCGTCGTCGATCCTTTCCTTTTTGGCAATGGGAAAGCGCTAGCTCGCACGAAAAAGACGTACGGACGAAGAGCTTGCCGCGTAAGCCACCCACCGTGCCGGCAAGGCAGTGCAGTGCGCGTTCGCCACCGTGGCCCCGCGCGCGCCCGGCAGACTCCGCGGGCACGGATCGTACGTGCGTGCGTGCCGACGCTCGCGCGCTGGAGCGCGGGGGGGGGGGGGGGGGGGGGGGGGGGGGGGGGGGGGGGGGGGGGGCAGGCATGCACGGCCGGCCGGTCGCCACGACGCACGAGCCGCG
This sequence comes from Triticum aestivum, assembly GCF_018294505.1. Classification (NCBI taxonomy): domain Eukaryota; kingdom Viridiplantae; phylum Streptophyta; class Magnoliopsida; order Poales; family Poaceae; genus Triticum; species Triticum aestivum. The sequence goes on from NC_057803.1 coordinate 693,582,508, forward strand.
GTGGCATGCGGCGACCATGCATGTGTGTGTACGAACGACTTGGGGTTATCGCTGGGCTTGCAGCACGGAGAAGATAGGCCAGCCTCGACGACGCGGGTATGCGGCCGCGAAAACAACGTGCGCCCATCAGTGCACGTATGGGTGGGGGAAGTCGGAAAAAAGTGGAGCTTGCACTGCCGTGCTACACTGTTAGGTGCTCATATATGTGCATGCCATGCGTACGTGCAACGGTTAATCACCGCGCGCGCAGCTAGCCTAGCAATTTGGAACACGTGATATGGAAGGCGCAGGAATATAAAAGCATAGGAGTACTATATGTCCTCCACCTGCACATCTGTTCAGAGCGTCGTGTCCTGGACTTGTACTACTAGAAACTAGGTAGGAAGTGCGGCTTGCCGCACCCGACAGCGGTTCGCTGTCGGGTATAGTCATATCCAACCCGGTAATACAATCATTGAAACATTGCAACATATTTTGTATACCAAAATCGACATGTATTTTGTTAGAAAAAACATACATTTCATCAAAAATTACAATCGCTTAACATTGCACCTCAGCCTTATGAAAATTTAGGAAACGCGCCTTGGTTCACAATGCCTAGCTCAACGTTTTTTCCCGGCGTTTGAACAAAACATTTAATGATTGCTTAGGCTGAATCATTCATGTATAGCAAATTCGTATCAACATATGTGAGAGCCAAATTAATGGCGATATGCCGTCTAAAGAGTAATTGATGTTTTATTTTTTAGAAAATTGAAAAATAAAACAGACACATCACAACTATCTTGTATTACTGGTATATTCATAGATTCAACTCTAAACAATTGAGCATTCATCAATTATTCATCAAATGGCCAACATCGGCAGCAGTAAAAAAACTAAGCGTCGATGCCACAACAGATACAGCCTAAGAATAAGCCTTACAGTTTCATCATTCGTCTCTTCTTGCTACATACTTCATCGCATGGCTTGAGCATCAACAACTTTCTCTCCATCTCCACCTTTGCAAGTTGTTTTCATTGTTGTAACAATATTATTCGACATAGGCCGTGGATATCGGAAAGGCCACTCTTACTTCCAAGCTAAAGAGAAAGATAACACATAATAGAAATTTTCTTCAAATCTTAAAGTGACAATAATTCGTAAGAAGTAATACATTAAAACGTTGTAGCTATGAACACCGCAATTCAAAAATCGGGGTACTCCCAAGTGAAAGTAAGCAATGCTGATGAAGCAACCAGAAGTTATATGCACTATAACGCCAAAGGTTGCATAGCAAAAACAACAACAAAAGGACTGAAGAAAAAAGAGGCAGAGTTGACATTAGAGAGTAAAATAATAGATAAACCACCTAGCCGTTTGAGAAGCTTTGCAAATTGAGCTCCTAAAAATATTATGGAAGTTACCAAGGACATATACCAGACAACCACTCTACATGGTCCAGAAACACCAAGTTATACATTAGTGTAGCATAAAGTGTACACACACACAGACACAGACACAGACACAGACACGCACGCACACAGACACGCACGCGCGCGCGCACACATACACACACACACACACACACATGAATTTGCATTCACTTGTGTAGTAAATAGTACAACCTTTCTGAAGATCTCATATCCAATCACCCATCAAGCATAAGTACAAATTTGAGTTAATCAAAGGAAGCTGACCAACAACATCCTTATATACTTAGATAGACTCATCCAGACTACCCTGCCACTGACTCAACTCACTACTCGTCTTTTAACACCTATATATCAAACAAAAGAACGAAAACCTCCTCTGCAAAGAGCAAGGATAGGGGTTGATGCCATATTTGTCTCCTAATCGACAGTGGGAAATAGCAAGGTACCAAATAAAGCAAGGAAGGCACCAACAAAAAGCACTTTGCAGAGACCAAGGACATGCCTAGAAGTACAATATATATCTAATCCATCTCCTCAACAGTAAGAAAGCAAGAGCAGGATACATTATCAGCCAAGACAGAGCACATGAATAATACTCTCTAGGAATGACCGAGTAAACAAACGAACATACGCGAACGACGGGATCATGGGAACGACAACTGCAATGACCTGTAAAAACATAGAACATCCTATTAACTGAAACATGCTTGCACTAACTTTAATTCAGCCGTCAAACAAATTAAAGGGAAAGGGATCAACTGTTTTCCATTTATAGCCCATTAGGAAATAACACGCAGGGGAACGCCACCAGGCAGGGGAATGGGACGGAGGGCGAGCATGGGAGATTGGTGGATGATGCGCTGGAGTAGGAGAAGATGCGACAGCAGTGGCTCCCGCTGGATCTCCTTATCCACCGCCGTCGGCTGCTCTTCAAGACTCGAGCATCGGGATGAGAAGGGGGAGGTGGCGGCGGCGGCGGCGTGGAGAATGGGCTAGGGTTAGGGGAACGAGGAGCGGGGGGAAGTGAGGAGACGAGGAGAGGACGACGCTGTCGGCGCCCTATCGACCCCCCTCTCCTGCGATGCGAATAGACGAGAATACCCTCGGTGGGGCACGGAATTTACAGGCGGTGGCATGGCAATTCCGATCGGACGGCCAGGGTCGCTGTGCGCTCGATAGGACGGCCCAGATCGCTCCATCTCATGATCCGACGGACAGGACGCGTCAGGGAGCTCGATCGGACGGTCCACAATCCAAACGCACGGGAGAGCTCCATTTTGCTTCGGACTCTAACAAGGGGATTTCTTTTGCGAGGTGTACTAGCAATTTTGTTAGGGACACCTCATCAATTGGTCAAATGTGGTTCCAAGTGGAATATATACATGGTACAAAACCGGAAATTAAATTTAGCTCCCAAAAGTAATTTTGCAAATGTCAAAAAAATCAAGATTTTTTTTATGCGATCTTAGTCACATCCAAATGCTACCTGGAAATTTTGAGACAAAAATGTTAAGCATTTTGGCATGTGCAAAAAAAAAAATGAAAACCAAATGTCACCCCAATTTTGATTTTCTCACCGCGAAAACACTGCTGCTCCGTTTCACATGAAATTTTGTCAATCATGCTTGCGACACTAATACAAACATCTACAAAAAATTTCAGATTTTTTTTGTTTTTTTACATTTTTTTGAATTTACTTTGGTCAGTGAAGTAGGTACTCCTAGCACAGTTGTAGTATATCTTGAAATATCAAAGCCAACGGCCGTTGTTCTCCTGTGACAACTTATGCTATCAGGGCATGTACAATGATTGATAAGGTAGTCTTATCTTAAGTCTTGCATGTAATTTAGATATGACAAAAAAAAGAGTCTACAATGGGTCATCTCTTAGCTTTATCTTCAATAACTAGTCATTCCTAAAAATGTGGTGAGACATATTGTGCTAAGAGATCATCTCTTGTCTTCTCTTAAATAAGAGAAGACAAGCCTTTTCTTATGAGTTCTCTCTCCTCCACATCATCATTTATCCTACGTGGCACTCTTAAGATAGCACCATTGTACATGCCCTCAATAATTTTCAAAGGCAGTTATTTCTCTCAATTTCTAGTCTCCATCCTGGCTTTTGGCTCCTGTAGGGGGAAAAGCAGGAGACAGATATGCACAGCGGGGCCGAACCCTACAACCGAGCTGCAGCATCAACATCCATGCATGTGCACACCTTTCTTTATCGGTTTACCAGAGAAGTCAAGAAAGCTGTTCCACTAATTGCGCTGGGCTTTCTTCCCTCCAACAGCTAACCTCGATGGATCGTCGGATGGCAAAGTTCGCGATCTAGTAGTAGTACCTTGTGGAACTTGATTTCCCTTAATTTATTACAACATCACGCATGAAGATGGAAGAAAAGAGAGAAACGACTGGCACGTAAACATCTTTTATTTTCTGCTGCTTAAATTTCCTCCTATAATTTATGACAACGTCAACCGTGAACATGAACGAAAAGAGAGAAACGGCCACCACGCAAACATCCTGTTGCTGTCTTGCTGATCGACGGTGCTGTTCTGTTGCCGTGGTGGTTATTCTGGCCATGCTTGTGGTTGGCGTCTCCCTCTCGAGGTTGGTGGCACTTCTCCTCTCCAGAACGAACGTAACTAATCCCATTACAAGGCAGTAGCTATATATAACCACCCCTCATCCGTTGCCATTGTTTCCTTGCACCCCATCACTGGCAACAACTTCATTCCCCTCCACTCGCCACCATCATCTTCCCTCCCCTCCTGCTCCCTCCCTCCGGTCAACCATCCACCATGAGCATCTCCGTGAACGGGCAGTCGGTGGTGCCGCCGGGGTTCCGGTTCCATCCGACGGAGGAGGAGCTGCTCACCTACTACCTCGCCAAGAAGGTGGCCTCGCAGCGCATCGACCTCGACGTCATCCGCGACGTCGACCTCAACAAGCTCGAGCCATGGGACATCCAAGGTTTGATCTACACTCTCCATCCACAATGGTAGCTCGCATCTACGTACTCATGGTGAACTCAACTAACTGACCTGGGAAAACAACGCAGAGCGCTGCCGGATCGGCACAGGCCCGCAGAACGACTGGTACCTTTTCAGCCACAAGGACAAGAAGTACCCCATGGGGACGCGCACCAACCGCGCCACCGCAGCCGGGTTCTGGAAGGCCACCGGCCGGGACAAGGCCATCTACTCCGCCGCCGGCTCCGGCCGCATCGGCATGCGCAAGACCCTCGTCTTCTACAAGGGCCGCGCCCCACACGGCCGCAAGTCCGACTGGATCATGCACGAGTACCGCCTCGAGGACGCCGTCCCCGTCAACCCCGGCGACGCCACCTACTACTCCAGTGCCTCATTCCCGGTACGTGCTCTACTAGTACAGTCTCTCTCCGCCAGTGTCCAGACTGTACAATACTGTAGTACTACGTCGCAATTGCATTCACGGCGGTCGGCCGACATGGATGGAGATAGCTCGCTAGTGGTGCATGCGTGCGATTAATGTACGTACTGTACGCTCATACTTTCTGTGTATGTACCCGTGGCGCATATGCGACTGTAGACGACAAAGTCTAGTGAAGATTATGTCCGGGTGATGGTTGGGAATGGGGACACACATTCTTTTTTTGAAAAAGGAGAAAAACCCCCGGATCTCTGCATCAATCGATACATGCAGTCATCTTATTAAAAATAGTATAACAGAGTCCTAGGGACACAAAAGGACCATAATCATTGTGCAAAACGAAAGAAAATATAAAAAGGATGCAACATCCGGCGATACGGATCAGACTAGGATGCCATGGTGCAATGGAATTAATTGTAATTTGCGAGCGGGGACTGGGATTTCCTTTCGGTGGGTCATGGAAAGGGGGCTCGAAGTAGTGTGCAGTTGGTTTAGCATACTTGCGAACAAACATTATCTACATTTTTGATTTTTTTAATAACGGGTTATACCATTTACCGATGTGTAGAAGCTATGAAAAATATACCACTATTAAAGTTAAGTCCCATTTAGTGTTTCTCTTAAATCAATTTTTTTTTTGAAAATGTAAGCATACGATCGGACATAGTATATGATATATCACGTATACTTGACATACAGTCATACACATGTTCAGACAAAAAAAAAGATCACTGATCGAACATCATAATTCATTAACGTTATTTTTTTAGCGTTTAAAATGCATAGGTTTAGTGGACAGGGCTCTGCAGAAGCTACTTCACAGTTGACACAACTTTTTAGCTACACCACACTGTCTCAAGAAAAAAGAAACTTGTATGACAAACTACTGCTGCTACTGGTATGTCCAAATAATCGAATAGTGGACCTTTGTACACGGAGACACCCGCATATGACAAACTACTAACAAACCTCCATTACCGAGCGAGCCTTTTCAAGGGTCAAACACTGCCTACATGCATGCATAATTACTAGATCCATTGACATGCCTTTTGAGGTAGTACTAGAAGTAGTTCCTTCGAAAATTCAACACCATGCATAATTGATTAGTCAATTGACGTTGTCTATGGTTAAACTCGGTTCCACCTTGTATTGAGAATTTGTGGCCTTTCAAATGTAACACTTTAATTTTGCAATAGAAACTACCGTTACCCCGCAAAAAAATATATAATTGACGTTGTCTATCTGTATCATATGAACAGATACACGGCGTGGTTGGCGACCAGTCGTCGACGCAGGAGGACGGGTGGGTCATCTGTCGGGTGTTCAAGAAGAAGAACATCGTCGCGCAACGCCAAGCTGGCCAGAACCATGGCGGTGGCGGCGCAGCGTCCAACAAGCTAGTCGGCGCCGGTGCCATGGAGCGCAGCGAGAGCAACTGCTCGTCGATGTTGGCCGCCGCCAGCGACCACGCCAAGGCGCAGATGACGCACTGCTCCGGCAGCGACGACGGGCTCGACCACATCCTCAGCTACATGGGCCGCTCATCCACGACATCGTGCAGGCAGGAGACCAAGCCCACCAACCCATCGTCGTCAGTACTGGACCACCTGATCAACAGAGTGTGCCACAGCGGCAGCAGCACCCTGTACGACAAGTTCATGAAGCTCCCGCCGCTCGAGCACGTCGTGCCTGGCCGGCTCCTACCGCCACCGCCCGAGTACAGTGGTGACTGGGAGGCTCTCGACCGGCTCGCTGCCTATGAGCTCAGCGGCCTCTCTAACCCTGCGTTGGCTGAGACGATGAACGACATGTCCTACATCGCCGATGAGCTCGGTGGTGCCGCCTCCTACTCCGGCGGTGGCACGCTACACCCCCCCTCCTTCACCGGGGCCGGCGATGGTGACTTGTGGAGCCTGGCGCGGCCGGTGTCATCGCTACACGCAGACTTGACGATGACCTGGTTTAAGGCTGTCGGATGCTGACACTGTCCTAGCCCAAACTTGGCCTTTTTTGTTTATAAGGAAATTTTTATATATCAAACTAATACAATCGCACCAATTGAATGTGAAGATTCTAGTACTCCTGCACTAAAACCACAAAAAGAATTATGAAATGAAGGGAGTACATAGCAAGATGCACAGAGTCAATATGTCTAAACAAAAGGTGTCATACTGTTCCTGCAAAAAAAATTGTCATACAGAAAAAGTAAAAGTAGATAAATAACGAGTAAATTGCAAAAAAAACACCATAATTGTGCAGAGGTTATCGAACACCCACCGAAATGCATGTTTTCTGGAGGTTTTTTTCCTGAAGCATTGGTAACTTCGACCCAATTGTGGTGTTTTTTTGCAATTTACTCATAAATAACCTAAAAGAGAGGAGGTCCTATCCAAAGACAATCTTACATGTGATACAGAAAACTAGAAGTACATAAATAACCTAAGATGATGGAGGCCCCATATATTCAAAGACTACACAAACATCCATGATTGGAGAACACCTCTCCCTAGCCCCTCTTGGTCCTGACCCCTTTATATACCCCCCCCCCCCCCCCCCCCCAATCTCACCATGAATATGCGGGAACTTTCGCGCCGCTGCCTCATCAACTTTGTTGCACCGATGACTATGTGCGGGTAGCGCGTGCCCTGGACTATGGATCCAAAGCAATAGCTTTGTGGTATTTCTCCCTCGTTCTTCCATACAAATATCTTATGAGCTGTCTAACACGATTATGATCAATCAGGAGTAATTTTCGGTGTAATGAATTATCACTTAAAGACCAGAATATATATACTCCTATTTATTATTTTTTTGGTTCTTTGTTGCATGATTTGTCTATGTACATGCTCTCTAATCTATTTGTCATGCACTAGCCACGTTTTTATGGTTGATCTCTAAGATAGAGTTTTGCATGTTGGTTGGGTTTAACCTTTCAAGTAATCTATCTGAGTGGTAGAAATACCAAAAAGGCTTGTAGTGTGTTATTGTCACTAAAGATAAACAATATAGTTGCCTAGTTGTCTCGTTGATGGACCGAAGGAAAGAGAATATACTGTCAACATTATGTCACCTTGCTTGATGCAATGCTCTGTTTTATTACTTAATACTTTGAGATGTATGCTGAATTTCGGTCTTGAAGTGGAGTATTAGCAATAGATGCAGTTGAATAATAGTCTACAGATATAAGGCGGAGTGTTTATATGCTGACATGTACTCCCTCCGTCCGAAAATACTTGTCATCAAAATGGATAAAAAAAGATGTATCTAGAACAGAGGGAGTATATACATCTCCTTTTATCCATTTTGATGACAAGTATTTTCGGACAGAGGAAGTATGATCAAAGCCAAACATATAAGAAAATGCAATTTAATCGATACGCAACTGTAATACTATGGTATACGCGGAGTGCGCATAGATGCTCGGCCTAGGTTTTGCCGTGGTTTGCACACTCGGCTTATAAGCTTTTCCCTGTAGTGTTAATTTGCCGGCCAGAATGGGGAGTTCTGTTCTCTCGGTGAGACGCTAGTTCTGTCGATATTAAATTCCAATAATCTTACTCATGAGCTTTATCTTCGCTTGTTTCTGAAGCCAGATGCTAATTGCAGAGCTGATGATCTACGTGCCGACTTTCGACCACCAGCAGAGAGGTTTTCTACAAACCACATCAGGTAGCACATCATTAAACATAGATAATATATTTTCTAATAGTTAGTTAGCTTTCCTTTGTCAAATGCACCTGTCTCTTGTCTGGTTGCCTGCACGCCAGAAGCTTCAGGCCATTCTGGATCACCATACAGTTGAACTGACGCTACACCTGATCTATACCCAACTGGGGACACTTCAGACAACTCTGGAACAGAAGCCTCCTCCAGGCTAGGAAGAATTTTTCCTAGATCAGGGGCGACCACCTATATGTCCTCTATGCATCAGATGGAGATCGCCGCCATATGGCTCAGAATCTTCCTGGTTGCTGCTCTGATTTTCCCGTCGAATGGTCCTCTCAAATAGCGAGGCAGGACCAGAGAATTGACGGCTCAAACAGTTGCTCTTTGCTTTTTGTCTTTCTGATTTTGTTTTTGCGAGAAAATTGCGTCCTCTGTTCAGGACAAGGCTTCTAGGCAGCGTAGCAAATCAATGCACCCATAGATAAATTTTTTTGCAGGCAATAGTACAACAGTAGACCATAGTTTTTTCTTTTTCCAAAAAGAATTGGATTTACTCATACACTTTGTCCTTTTTTTACAGTCCAGATTTGATCTCTGCCAGTGCCGAACAAGGCTCCGAATATCTACTCCAGCTCAATCATTCCAGGAACAGAGCTAGTGCGAGGCCTCGCCCACGCTACCTAGGATTCCTAGGACTAGTTACGAGCGTGGTGGGGTGTCTGGTCCTGCTAATATAATGCGGATGATTAGACGCCCGATCTCCGACGGCAACATACATAGTGGCGGCTGTCGACGGTGCATGGCATGGAGGAGCAGTAGTAGTACGTCGACAGGCGCCGGGTGCTCGCCGCCGTGATGATTAACGCAGTGGTGGTGGTCTTGGAGATCAATCACTCTGCAAAGCTGCTGCAGGCCAAGGGGGTCATGGTGGTGGAGGGAGAATCCTTGGCCTTTTGATTGTGCTGGGCGCCTTTGCCATGCACGAGTTCGGCCGTTAGCGCGCGCATGATGATGGTGCCTCGTACTCGTAGTCGTAGTCGTAGTCGTAGGCCGGCCGGCCCATGCATCAGATGCATATGCATGATGGATGACGCCATCCTGATGCCAAAACTTTGTCATAAATCATAACTTGATCATGCCATCCAAGTAAAATAGACTTGATAGTTTAAAGCAAACTCCATCATGCTTGTGCTTTTTTTTCTTTGTTTTTTTGTTGCAAAAATGATCTAGATCTATTATCAAAGTTCACCAGAAATACAAAGCACGTCAAACATAATAAAAGTTACATCAAGATTTCAAGACCACCGAATGACCACTACCGCCATTAGAACGAGCTGCCGACGTTCCCGTACCGGAGTCGGCTTGACCTTGTCAATTACAGTCAGGAAGTCTTCGTGCACGTGCCCCTAAGGACCAGCGCCCTAAAGCCACAGTCGTCGTCGTTGAACCCTTGAATACATCTGAAACACCTGACACCAAATCTCGCCACATGACGAGAAACTCTAACCTCACCGTCCCAAGGAGATGGCGGGAATCTACGCTGGAGCTTCGTCGACTGTGTCGAGATGGACAAACTCAAATGTGGATCGGAGCCCGAAAGACAAACTCGAAGAAGAAGCGCCGCCATCTACCCGAGCGCTGCCCCTTCGAGGACTAAAAAGCCCTAACCTAAACTACTACCGGAGCGGAGGCACCGTGATTTCCCTCCCCGCCACCAGCCGCCGGAGCGACAGGTAGAGGGGGAGGCGAATCTACGGGCTCGACGATGAAGCCTGGAGGGGAGAGTTTACCCTAACCGCCAAGGGATAGGAGAGGGAGAGAGAAACCCTAGATGGGTTCTCAACTTTCTGTTACCGCATTCTTGATGTTAGCGTTAATTTGATTAAGCACAATACATGCATGATTTAATCCTTCTTGTTTGGAAAACAAAATGGAAGCAAGCTAATCAAACGGCAAGTACGACGAGCAATATTGGTTTGAAATCATCACATGGAATGGAACTATTTGAGGGGGGCCGTGCAGTTCCCTTTACAATGCTAGCTACGGTTCATGTCCAACATAGGTGTAAAGTACTGACCATCTCAAGTCAAGCTACCGATCCGATCAAGTACACCCTGGAGAATATTCACCTGACTTCATGCTTTAGAATCGTCTTTCACGGAAGACACATGTATGATGGGGTCATTGGTCTTTAGAATCGTCTTTACACCTATATTGGACTTGAGATGAATATCCTCCCAGGCTGAGGGCAATCCCTATTGTCACAAGTCGGCCCGCAGTCCAAATTCTAAAGCACAAAGTCAGCTGGAGCCTGCACCGATATTTTATTCCAGCTCTACAAATCTGCTCCCGGAATTGCTTCTCACACGCTCTTCGAATATCAGATGTTCCAGGAGAATGTAGGCTGCGATGTTAACCTATTTGCAGGTTTGGACCGGGTGCCGATGTGGCGCAAAATTAGGCAGTTTTCTGTGCCACCGAGGTATCCACAGAAAAGGCCACTCCCCGGTCCGTTGCAATTCTCGTGTGTTGGAAAATCTCGCAAGAAATTAACACTAAGGCCTTTTACAAATCAGCAGTGCCCTCTGCGCCGGCGCAAACATCAAGGAGGAAGGCCAACATGTTTTCTTCTCCTTAATCAATGTAAAGGGAAAGATCCTGCCTTGTTTCAATTCTACAAAATTGATGCACCCGACCGACATAATAGTTTAAGAGGTCAACTAACAGAGTTGTGTGCTCATGAATTTACAATTAGCTAATGAGCACCACAATCCATCATGGATGGAAATCAACACATGGAACATGACGATTTTAGGGGCGAGACACGTCTATTTGTATGCTCGATATAGGTGTAAAGTACACACCATCTCAAGTCAAGCTACTCGAATGAAGTAACCCCACAGGATTGAGCGCCTCCCAAATGCAAGATATTCACATGGCTTGCCCTTTGGAATCGTCTTTGGGCGTCAGACCGACTTGTGACAAGAGGATAGCCTCACCAATCATTATGCTAGCTCCGCAAAGACACTCCCGAGATTGCTTCCTACATGCTCTTTGAATCTTGATATTTCAATAGAATATGGGCCGCGACGCTAACCTACTTACTAGGCATGGATCAGTTGGCTATGTGGCATACCATTGGGATAGTTTCACGTGCCATCGAGGCATCCCTACAAAAGGATAACCTCCATTAGTTGTGATTCTCGCGCGTTGCAAAATTTCAAAAGAAAGGTATGCTAGGGTCTTCAACTAAAAATCACCCATGCCCTATGTGTCGGTGGAAAAATCACGGAAGAAGGTGAGGCTTGGGTCACTGGGAAGCAAAGCATTTTGCACAAATTATGCCTTAGCATGCCTTTTTTTATTGAACAATCACCCCCACTTGGCGATATGAGTTTTTTTTTCTATTATGGGTCTTTTCCTATTTCCTTCTCCTTAATTCTTTAGGAGCCTCTCCTGCTGCTCTTTCAGTTAAAAAAAAGAATCAAAAAAATGCCCCATTCATTTTTTAAATGAAATACACTACGGAATATTGTAAGTGGTCAACTGGTTAACATACTTTATCTTTCTTTTCTTTTTTTGCGGGAAACATACTTTCTCTCTGCTCACCCGATTTCAGTTAGCTAATTAACTATCAACTGGAGAAGGAAAAATCAATAGTCGACTAGATCTTTCTTCTGCTCTGAGTTATGAATGAATGAATATACAAAAGCAAATCCCTACGGCTTTGGAGCAAAGTTAATTAAAAACCAAGCAAGGCATCCATCCATCCATAATACCAAACTACTACTATATATCCATGGCTGACTTGGTGTTAGCTCGTGCCAAGTCCAAATCAGCTCTGCAAACCTGCCCACTTACATCATCACACGATCAATCCATGCCCTACACATAACGAAAACTAAATAAAAGAGAAACCACATACGCACAGACATTCTTGCTCTTCATCATCGCCCAAAAAGATGTGGATTTTCATTTTCTTTCTCTTTTCTTTGTCTTTCCTCTTTTCGGAGGACCAGCTAGCAAGAAGGAAATCAGAAGGAACTAAGGGATAGCAACGATGCTTGACAAGCCTACCAACGTCGCCGTCGGTGGCCGGTCTTCGCCGACGGCACTGCTAGCCGAGCTTCGGAAATACGCATCAGAAGTTCACAACACGTATCGCTAACGCCACAGACATCAATCCGATGGATGGATGGCGAGATCGTATCCATCCCCACATTCCAAACCCCACCACGAAATACCGAAAAGGGAGGACACGACGAATTAGCCCTGGCCAGGCCAGCAAGGAGTGAGTGCTCAGTACGTGGAGCGACGGAATTCGATCGCCGTCCGGCGGTGCTGGCTGGCGTCAGAAAGCCATGGTGGCGGGTTTGACATGGAGATCGATGATGGGGCAAGCCGGCCCACTCGCACACTGGCCAACGAAAACACTCCCCGCTGATTCGGTCATCATGCCTGTGCTATGCATGGCCCCAATCTGCACACGCACTGACACCATGCACGTAGCACAGGGATCTTGTCGTTGCTACGTCCATCGACCGATCAGTTAGAGAAGCTCATTAGCCAGGTAAATAAAGTTAGCATATATACTTCCATTAGAAAAGGGAGATCGGCAGCTATAATTGCGGTATGGAATAAGTGTGCACACCCTCCACTACTCAAAGAGCCGGGTCGAGGGCGAGAGATGATCATGTCTGACAATTCAGTTTTAACGGTGCCCGCACTATCAGAGCCAATGCACGCTCCCTCACTCTCAATGAATGAGTAAGTGAACATTCCACGATAAGCTACCTAGCTAGCTAGCTCATGTTTAGCAACAACAACAGAAACCAACACCAACGAACAGAAAAAATGGGTAGATTGCTGTTGCCGCTGGCGTCTAGAAGGCCCAAGTGTACGTGTGCCCACAGACACTCACTTGGACGCGCACCACGGCCACGACGGCGACGGAGGAGAAAAAGCAAAATCCCGTGTATGTTGGTGATGTTGCAAAAGGAGAAAAAAGGGGCGGACAAATATTCCCTCTCCACTCATCCCCATGCTACGTGCTGGCAAACATCGCCGGCCGGTGTCCGGGATCGAGATAAAGCGCGTGTTCAGTCGCTAGCAGCGTCGCTGGAATCTGTCTATCGGATAATGGATGGTGTGTTTCTTTTGGTTCCAGCTAGCATGTGTTGGAAATATGAGCAATTTATCGAATGATTTTATTAATAAAAATATTAGATAAAGCATGACTAAAATAGCAAATATAAAATAAGTCATGCAATCTGACAGAGAGAAGGTAAACATCATCTGCATATATGAACTTGAGGTAAACACATCTAGAACAGACACTAGATGAAGTTGCTTATACGAAACAGAACCTAACATACGTAGGGCAGAAACTAGAGCCAAAAACTGTAGGAGGACTTCTAACAGAAAGGAGAAGAACATGTACGTCACAGCAGCAGCAGAAGCGCTGGACTTGGGGTCAGTGTCCTCGCATGCCATGTCGTCGAGGAGGTCGTGGACGTCGGGGAAGAAGTCGTCGTCGGGGAAGTAGTCATCGACGACCGGATCGTCCGTGATGAAGCAGCCAGTAGTCGCGCTGAGCGCTCCCCAAAAACCTTATCACCCTTCTCCCGTACAGGACTCAAAAGATGCGGTCTCGGAGGCCTACTGTCCCGACGTGCGATGCACGCCGCAGGCCGAGATGAGGAAGACAGCAGTAGCGCAGAGATTGGAACTGTGTGGCGAGAGGAAGAGGACCTTCTGATGTGTTTCTCGGGAGAGGAGCGACCTCTCTTATATAGGCACAACAGAGGGACGCGACGGAGGGAGACGAAGTGAACAGGCAGCACACGAAGAGGTGCGCCGTTCGTATTCATTATCCACTACCGCAAAAACTTTTCAGCTCCCAGGTAACCTTTCGTATACCCGTAGTGCGTGGCAAAAATTAGACATCGGCTCGTTCCCGCAACCCGCGGCGCGGCGGGGCGGCCGGCCGGCGGAGGAGGAGCGCGCGTGGATGTCCTTCTTGTTCTCATGCTCATACAAGTGCGGAAGGAGCCTCCCTTATAAAGAGGTCCAACTCCCTCTAAACTAGCAAGGTCAGACTAAACTTTTAGTTCCACTTCTTGCTTTGCACGAATAGGCTGCGTGGGCCTCTAGGATTTATTACGAATTTCTGAAACTGCTATTGGGCTAGGCCCAAATAGGCAAAAATTCCAGCAGCATGCGTCGTAGGCCCGTCCGGTGCTACCGTCGGTAAACCGGAATGTGTCCTCAGCCTCGCTGGACTCATCTCTGCCACGCTAATTTTGACAACATTTCCTCTTTGTTTTGGTCTCCTTTAACCCAGTTTCCGTGAACGAAGGGACACATAAGTAACACAAACAACAGTGTCCTTCGATGCTATATAGTTCCATTTTTAAGCAACGCAAATGAAAGTGATGTGATATATAGAATGCCAGTAGTTTATTTTCCTTGTTTTCTCTCGTTGTAATGTTGTAGCGAACTTTAAACGCTGTGACTGTTCGGATGCTTGTTGGTTTCTCTAATGAAAATTGAAGGGAAAACCCTCTTTTACTAAAAAAATTGCATGGTGCGAAAATGAAAATCGCGTCTTCAAATAGGCCACTGACACGGAGCATCCATTAGTTTCCTGCCATGCACCGAGGCATGCCGACTACAGTAGAGCCGATGATGGTCCACCCACTCATCCCGTCCCATCCATGTCGAAAAATTCTTGTCTTTCTGTGTCGCCACGCACTAGTAGAAAACAGGACTTTGATTAAGGCCCAGATAAGAGCATTAATCTCAGTTCACTCCCGAACCAGGTCAAAGGGATTAACAGTCCCGGTTCATGAGGCCAAGGCGTTGGCCGTGCGTCGGGGGCCATAGACGAGCGGAATTGCTCCGGCCGGCCGATGCACTTTTCTGGTAAAAAAGATGAGGAAGTTCCCGTCACTCAAATCAATCCATCATTGCCGGTAAAACTCATCATCACATGCATGCATACGCAACGCCCATCATGTAGTTCATTCATGGGGCCGGTCGGACGTGTTGCAAGGTCGACACGCTCGGGTTCGGTCGGATTTGTTTAGATTAGATATCCAGCTGCACGTCGTCCGTCGAATCCACATATCCATCCATCCATCGGTCTGTCTGCCGTCGTTGACTACTACTCGCTTCCATTCTTGATTTATTTAACTCATCGTTTGGTACGCACGGTGACTACTGCAGTTGCAACACGGACGGCGGTAGGTAGTAGGCGAGCGCCGTGATATTTTTCAAAGGAAAAGAAAGGAAAGAGAGTAGGGCCGTTTGGAGGCCAATGGCAGGACACATCAAGGCAGGAGTGGCCATTAACGGCTCGACACACAGCTCGCGATTACCATCAGCCGTACAGCCATGAGTCCATGACAGCCTGATTAATTAGCTAGGTGCATGCATCATCAATTCATCATGCACATTAGCTGAGGCCAGTAGTAGCTAGCTAAGAGAGACGTAGGATGCGTACGTGCGTAATCGATGCAGAAGCCATGACGCCGAATCGCTGCAGTACGTACGAAACGGAGAGAGACCGGCGCCTCGGCCGCGAGGGCATGCAACAGGGTAGTTTTTCTTTAAATGAATGTAACGGGGTACTGTAGTGATCACACACAAAACATAACAGTTCCTCTGCCTGCCACTGTAATAACCGTACGTGTTGTCTTAGAGCAAGTACAATAGAGCTGAGTCAGCGGGATATAAGAAATAAACTAGTATGTTTCTGCTTAGTTGGAAGAAAGAGGAGAGGAAAGAGAAGGTCGTGAAGAGCCAGCTCTAGCACGTGCTCTTAGGCACTATGTGAGAATAAAAGGTGTGTCACATAATAAAAGAATAGTATACTTTTTTAATCTACTATTATACATGTCGGCTATAAGATGAGCTGTAGATGACATGACATTGGCTTATAGCCAGCAGCTGGCTATACTATTAAACATGCTCTTAGGTGAACCATGTAATTCTCTTTTTGGGAATCGCGTCGGCAAAGGTGATGAGTGGGGAGACACAGGACTGGAGTCGCGTGCGAATTGACGGGCCACGAGTACCACACCTCCAAGTCCAAGCAAGCTAGTCTCCAACCGAACAACGTCGTCGTCGTCGTCGATCCTTTCTTTTTTGGCAATGCGAAAGCACTAGCTGGCACGGAAAAGACCTACGTACGACGAGCTTGCCGCGTAGGCCACCCACCGCGCTGGCGCCGTGCCGGCGAGGCAGTTCATTGCGCGTTCGCCACCGTGGCCGCGCCCGGCACGGATCGTACGCGCGTGCGTGCCGACGCTTGCGCGCTGGAGCTATGGGCGACTTGGGGCTATCGCGGGGCTCGCATCACGGAGAAGATAGGCCGGCCTCGACGACGCGACGCGCCGGGGCGACGACTTATCCCTGGGGTGGGAGGAAGTCGTCGGAAAGGAGTGGAGCGTGCACTGCCGTGCTACACTGTTAGGTGCTCATATATGTGCATTCCGTGTGTACGTGCAACGGGTTAATCGCCGCGCGCACAGCTAGCCGAGCTATTTGGAACACGTGATATATATAAAAAGCGCAGGAATATAAAAGTACAGGAGTACTATATCCTCCACCTGCACATCTGTTCAAAGCGTTGTGTCCTCGACAAGCTGTGCTAGCAGTTTTGTTAGGGACACCTCATTAATTGGTCAAATGTGGTTTCAAGAGGAATATATGCTGCTCACATCATCGCAAAAATTGAAATAAAAGTTTTTTCCTCCCTCTCTCTCTCTCTCTCTCTCTCTCTCTCTCTCTCTCTCTCTCTTGCATCTCTCCCCCGACGGTGCTGAATAGGGAACCAACGAGGCACAGGCCGATGCGGTGGCGGGCGACGGAGGAGGCAACATCGATCGCGGAGAAGGTGCAACGGGCAGCATCGGGCGGTGGGGAGACGCGGCGGAGCGGCCATGGGCGAACGGGGAGCTGGGAAGGCCCGTGTGGAAAGTGGTGCTCGTCACTATAAGGATATGCAAACCGATCGTCAATTTACTATTTCATAGGTGCAGTCGAGAATGAAGTCTATGATCGACGGATAAGCAAACAGAATGAAGTCCCGCCCATCTTCTCTATCCGGATAGAAATCTCATTTCACTATTGGAATCGACGGCTTTGTCGAGGGCCGAGAAGCTCGGTGAAGCCGGAAAAAAATCGGCAACGACTTAGTTGAGAACTGCTGTCGGCAAAAGGCATACAGAGTATACCCCTCATACAAACAAAACTTTGTCGTGAGCCTTCTATCGGGGACTCGACAAAGATATTGCCAAGAACCAAAGGGGGCCTCTCAGCAAAATAAAGTGACATGACAACTCGAACAGAGACGGCGGTTGCCATGTGGCACATCTTTGTCGAGACTTACGTACACAGGTCTCGACAAACACGAACGAATAGGAGGCTACTACATCAACGTTTGTCTGACAGCGGGGCCAATGCCAAGTTCCTTATTTGGCCGAGACCTCCTTGCTCTTGGCCCCAACCTTACCCCGTCTTTCTGCCTTTCCTGAAGCTCTCACGTCCGACGGCATCCGGTGCCTCCTTTGGCGGCGGCCGTAGCTCCCTTTCCCGCGGTGGCGGTTCCAACCGACGACTTGGCTTCATCTTCTTCGAATATTGAACCAACGTCTTGGGATTTCTCAGACTCTGGCCAGGCAAAATCCTTGCTCGACCTTTCGATGCTGGCAGTGGCGACACCCACAGGTGCCGTCCCATTCTTGGAGGCGTTGCCATAGCCGACATCTGTGCCCCTCTTTGAGCAACAAGGGAAACCCTAGGTCCGACTATCTGGATCGGGCGGCCACGACATCTTGGCATCGTTCTCCTTCGCGAAGGCGTTGTCTTGTTTGCTCGCGGTGTCCTCGGTAGTGGTTTTGGAGATTTGTCGTCATGTTAGTTTGGTTTGGCTTGCTTCACAAGACGGCGAGTTTTCACTGTGTTGTTTTCTCTTTCTAGGCCGAGCATCAGACGTCTCTGCTCTGGACATCATGTTCACGCCTACTGCGTTCGTGTCGTGTGTTATATCACCACTTGTATTCACTCTTAACGCCTTCTATCAATGAAATGATACACAAGCTTTGCATATTCACGAAAAAAGGAAATAGCTAACAAAAAAAGCACATGAGAGCATGCATATTTTCAAATTAACAGTAAATAAACTACAATTCCATCTGCAACTTTGGTCAATTAATTAGGTACCGCTAGCAGAGCTATAGTATAGCTTGAAATATCAAAGCCAACAGCCGTTGTTCTCCTGTGTCGACTTATGCTATCCATAATTTTCAAAGGCAATTATTTCTATCAATTTCTAGTCTCCATCCTGGCTTTTGGCTCCTGTAGGGGGAAAAGCAGGAGACAGATATGCAGAGCAGGGCCCGGGCCGAGCTGCAGAATCATCCCGCATGCACACATTTCTTTACCAGAGAAGTCAAGAAAGCTATTCCTTTAATTGCTCCGGGCTTTCTTGCCTCCAATAGCTAACCTCGATGGATCTTCGGCTGGCAAAGTTCGCAATCTAGTACTGCTCCAACGAAAACTGAGCAATGCAACTTTTACTACCTTGTGGAACTTGATTTCCACCTATAATTTATGACAACGTCACGCATGAACATGAAATAAAAGAGAGAAACGGCTGGCACGCACACATCTTTTACTTTCTGCTGCTTAATTTCCTCTTAATTTATGATAACGTCAAGCATGAACATGAACGAAAAGAGATAATCGGCTGGCACAGACACATTGATCGACCGTTCCTGTTGCTGTCGGTTTGGGCCATAGTTTTCGTTGAGATTTTTAAGGTCACGTGTCCTTTCTCGGAGCTCCTCCCCCCCCCCCCCCCCCCCCCCCCTTGCCGGTGGGGACCACCATGGCCTCGGCGTTTCCCTCTCGAGAACGAACGTAACTAATCCCATTACAAGGCTAGCTAGCTTGGCAGCAGCTATATATAACCCGTTGCCATTGTTTCCTTGCACCCCATCACCGGCAACAACTTCATTCCCCTCGACTCGACACCATCGTCTCCCTCCCCTAGATTGTTTCATCAATTGTTGCTAGTTGTAGGCTATAGCTAGGTGGACCATTTCACTCCAGCTACAGCACTGTCTTCTTTATCTATCCTCTAGTGATCGCTGTGTGTGTGAGATTCACCCATCCACCATCGACCATGAGCATCTCCGTGAACGGGCATTCGGTGGTGCCGCCGGGGTTCCGGTTCCACCCCACGGAGGAGGAGCTGCTCACCTACTACCTCGCCAAGAAGGTGGCGTCCCAGCCCATCGACCTCGACGTCATCCCCGACGTCGACCTCAACAAGCTCGAGCCATGGGACATCCAAGGTGAGTTCATGCATGAGTTCCTCGCCAATGCTAGTTCGCATGTGCGTGCCCATGGTGAACCAACTAACTGGCCATGGAAAAACGCGTGCATGCAGAGCGCTGCCGGATCGGCACAGGCCCGCAGAACGACTGGTACCTGTTCAGCCACAAGGACAAGAAATACTCGACGGGGACGCGCACCAACCGCGCCACCGCCGCCGGGTTCTGGAAGGCCACCGGCCGGGACAAGGCCATCTACTCTGCCGCCGGCTCCGGCCGCATCGGCATGCGCAAGACGCTCGTCTTCTACAAGGGCCGTGCCCCACATGGCCACAAGTCTGACTGGATCATGCATGAGTACCGCCTTGACGACGCCGTCGCCCCTGTGACCAACCCCGTCTTTGCTGCCGGCGACGCAAGTTCCTACTACTCCGGCATCTCATCCCCGGTACGTCTACTGTACCACCTACTTCCAGTTCACACTATTCTACTGTACTCCCTCCGTTTTTAAATATAAGTCTTTGTAGAGATTTCACAATAGACCACGTACGAATATATATAAATGCATTTTAGAATGTAGATTCATTCATTTTGTTTCGTATATGGTCCATAATGAATTCTTTCCAAAGATTTACATTTTGGAACGGAGGGAGTAGTATGTTGCGACTGCATGCACGGTGGCCGACAGGGATCGAAATAGCTCGCGAGTGGTGCATGTGTGCGGTCAATGTACGTACTGTACGCACATACTTTCTATGTATGTACACGCGGCACATATGCGACAGTAGTGAAGATTATGTCCGGATGGTGGTTGGGAATGGGAACACACATGACATGATGCAATGGGTTAATTTGCAAGAGTGGGAGCTGTGATTTCCTTTCGATGGGTCGGCGTCACGGAAAGGGTGGGTACTGGGTAGTAGGTTCAGTACTTGCGAGCAGACATAATCGATATTTGTTAAATTAAAATTTAAATAGCGGTGGCAGCTCGACTAGAAGTTATGAAAAATTATAAAGCTATAAATCCGATTTAGTGTTCCTTTTAAACCATTATTTTAAAAAATAAGAGCACAATTGGCTACGATCATATATGTCTGCTACTGGTCGAATAATGGACATTTGCATGCGGAGACACTGGCATGTGACAAACTGCCAACAAACCTGATGAGACCCACCCTGAAATTATATGAGACCAGGTCTCATATAATTCGGGTGAGACCCACCCTAATGGATGACACGTGTCATTCATAAACCAAAAAGCATCTAATCCCTCCCCCCTGATTTCAGATGGGGGATGAGGGAGATGCTTTGTGATTTGTGAATGCCACGTGTCATCCGTCAGGGTGGGTCTCACCTGAATTATATGAGACCTGGTCTCATAGAATTATTTTCCGACCTCCATTGCCGAGCGAGCCTTTTCTATGGTAAAACCCTATGTGCATGCATGCATTTTTTTTCTCGATAAAGGGCCTACATGCATGCATGGATATATTTGAGATCCATCGACAAAGACCCTTTGAGCCTTTTGAGCTGGCTTCGGTAGTAGGAGTACCTTCCATCGCAAATTCAACACCATGCATAATTAGCTTAGCTACTCTAATTACAATAAAAATAATGTGTGGCTGGGTCGCAGTCGACTAAGATTTAACTAAGTCTTAGTCAAATGACATAGTATATGAAAAGAAAAAAGAAAAAGCTAAAAAAAAATTGCACGGATCTTCACGTAAGATCAAACGAATATAGCACCGACCGAGACATAACCAGACTTCACAAAATTATAAAAAATAACCGCATGTAATTAAGCATGTCACTTCTTGTAGCGACCGGCCGAGGGGAATGATCAAAGTTAAAAGTAAAGTTGGGCAAATAATCCATTTTCTCGACCGATCGATCTGATTGTAAATTAATTGACGGTGTTATCCATATGATATGCGCAGGTTCACGGCGTGGCCAGGGACCAGTCGTCGTCGGCACAGGAGGACGGGTGGGTCATCTGTCGGGTGTTCAAGAAGAAGAACATCGTCGTGCAGCACCAAGCTGGTCAGAACCGCGGCGGTGGCGTAGCGTCCAACAAGCTGGTCGGCGCCGGTGCCATGGAGCATAGCCAGAGCAACTGCTCGTCGACGGTGACCGCGGCCAGCGAGAAGGCCAAGGAGCAGATGCACCAGCAGCAGCACCTGCCGCACAGCGACGACGCGCTCGACCACATCCTCAGCTACATGGGCCGCTCATCCATAGCATCGTGCAAGCAGGAGACCAAGCCCGCCAACCCGTCATCGTCAGCGCTGGACCACTTGATCAACAACGTGTGCCACAACGGCACCAGCACCCTGTACGACAAGTTCATGAAGCTCCCACCGCTCGAGCATGTCATCCCCGGCGGGCTCCTGCCCCGGCCGTCCGAGTACAGCAGCGACTGGGAAGCTCTCGAGCGTCTCGCCGCCTACGAGCTCAACGGCCTCTCTAACCCCACACTGGACGAGACGACCAACGACATGTCCTACATCGCCGACGAGCTCGGTGGTGCCACCTCCTACTCCCGCGATGGCACGCTACACATTCCCTCTGTCACCGGGTCCGACGACGGCGACTTGTGGAGCCTGGCGCGGCCGGTGTCATCGCTACACGTAGAATTGACGATGGCCTGGTTTAAGGCCATCGGATGCTGACACTGTCCTAGCCTAAAATTGTGGTGGTTTTTTGCAATTTACCTATAAATAACCTAAGATAGAGGAGGTCATACAAAAAAGTAGAAGTAGATAAATAACGTAAGATGATGGAGGCCCTATATATCCAAAGACTACACAAACATCCATGATTGGAGAACACCTCCCCCTAGTGCCTCTTCGTCCTGACTCCTTTATATACCCCCTTCCCCAACCCAACCATGAATATGTGGGAACTTTCGCACCGCTGTCTCATCAACTTTGTCGCACCGATGACAATGTGCAGGTAGCGCGCCTTGGACTATGGGTCCAAAGCAATAGCTTATTGGCATCTCTCCCCAGTTCTTCGATACAAATATCTCATGAGCTATCTAACATGATTGTGTGATCAATCAGATGTAATTTTTGGTGTAATGAATTATCACTTTAAAACCAGAATATGTATATAGATTATTTGTTAGTTTGTTTTGGTTCTTTGTTGCATGATATGTATATGTACATGTTCTCTAATCTATTAGTCTTGCACTAGCCACGTTTGCATTATTGATCTCTAAGATAGAGTTTTGGATGTTGGTTGGGTTTAATCTTCCAAGTAATCTAGCTGAGTGGCAGAAAGACCAAAAAGGCTTGTAGTGTGTTATTGTCACTAAAGATAAACAAGATAGTAGCCTAGTTGTCTAGTTGATGGACCGAAGGTAAAGAGAATGTACTATCAACACTATGTCACCTTGCTTGATGCAGGGCTCTGTTTTATTACTTAATACTTTGAGATGTATGATGAATTTTGTTCTTGAAGTGCACAATTAGTGATAGATGCAGTTGAATAACAGTCTACGGATATAAAGATGGAATGTTTATATGCTGACATGTATGATCAAGGTCAAACATAAAAAAATGCAATTTAAGCAATACGCAACTGTAATACCGTGGTATACGCGGAGTGCGCATAGACGCTCGGCGGAGCTTTTGCCGAGGTGAAGTTACTCATCGCCGAGTGGATTGCACACTCATCTTATATGCTTTTTGATGTTGTGTTAATTTGCCGGTCAGAATGCCGGAGAGTTCTGTCTTCTCGGTGCGACGCGAGTTCCGTTGATATTAAATTCCAATAATCTTACTCATGAGCTCTATCTTCGCTTGTTTCTGAAGCCAGGTTGTAATTGCGGAGAGGTTTTCTACACATCACATGAGGTAGCACATCATTAAACATAGATAAATATATTTTCCAATAGTTAGTTAGCTTTCCTTTGTCAAATGCACTAGTCTCTTGTCTGGTTGCCTGCACGCCAAAAGCTTCAGGCCATTCTGGATTACCATACTACAATTGAACTGATGCTACACCTGACCTACACCCAGCAGAGGACAACTCTGGAGCTGAAGCCTCCTCCAGGCTAGGAAGAATGTTTCCTAGATCGGGGGCGACCACCTATATGTCCTCTATGCATCAGATGGAGACCGCCGGCATATGGCTCGCAATCTTCATGCTCATACATTTTGTTTTCGACGGGTCGTTGCTCTGATTTGGTACGGTGGTACCTACATGTCGTTTGGTGCGGGTGAGTTCAGAATGGTAGAATGGTTCAACCAGTGTTTCTTTGCATTTCTTTTCGGATATTCTTTTTATTTTTTTTGCCGGAATTGCTTCCTCTGTTCAGGACAAGGCATCAACGCAGCCTACCAAATCATGTAGAGTATCGTGCTGGTAACCCGTTGGCCTGTGCAACACATGTAATAGTAGTATACACACAAGCAAAGCATTAAAAAACCTGAACTTTTTCTTACAATTTGTCCTTCAATTGTGCAGGTTCTATCAAAGAAATAAAAACAGTGCAGATTTGGTCTGTGCCAGTGCTGAAGAAGGATCTGATTATCTACCCAACCCAAGCATAGCTCAATCATTCACCCACTAGCTGCTGCTACCTAGGATTCCTAGTACTATTCTTCTGTCCTTATACGAGCGTGGTGGGGTGTTAGGTGCTGCTAATGCAAATCATTTAGACGCCCGATCCCCGACGGCAACGTAGTTGCGGCCGACGGTGCATGCGGGAGCAGTTACGTGGACAGTCGCCCGGTGCTGGCCAACGTGATGATTAGGGAGCCGCCCTCTTGGAGGAGATCACACAGCAAAGCTGCTGCATGCCAGGTGGAGAATCCTTGGCCTCGGTTTATTTTTGTGCGTGTGGCTTTGCCATGCATGAGTTTGGGCATCTCCAACCAACATCTCTTAAAATTCGAATCATTATCTGTCCGTGAACGCATACGGACGTGTCCGTGGACACACTAGTAGAAAAGGGGCCAATGGTCCAGGCCGGACCAGCCCATTAGTCCCGGTTCAATCCAGAACCGGGACCAATGGGGGCATTGGACCCGGTTCGTGAGCCCCAGGGGCCGGCCGGGCCACGTGGGCCATTGGTCCCAGTTCGTCTGGACCTATTGGTCCCGGTTGGTGGGACGAACCGGAACCAATGGCCCTCGCTCCTGGCCCACCATCATTGGTCCCGGTTGGTGGCATGAACCGGGACCAAAGGACGACCATTAGTCCCGGTCCAGTCCACCAACCGGGACTAAAGGGTTGGTCCTCGTTGCGGCCAAAGTTTAGTCCCACCTCGCCAACCGGAGGGAAATCAGACCGGTTTATAAGCCCCTCCCTCTCTGCCTTATTGAGCTCCTCTGAAAATGAAAATAGATGCCCTTATATAGGGAATTTAGGCTAAATTCATACCAATTTCTCTTGAAATTTGTTATGAATTTAATTTGAATTTCCTCTATAAGCGCATCTATGCTCATTTCTGAGTAGCTTTTTTTATATATTTTTTCTTTTCTGCTATATTTATTTTTTTCTTTTTATTTCTGAGTTGTAATAAGTCATTAAAAATAAGCATCTATGCTCATTTTTTAGTAAAGTTAATCATAACTATTTTTTTTTATTTATTTTTGAATTGTAATAAGTCATTAAAAATAAGCATCTATGCTCATATTTTAGTAAAATTAATCACAACTATTTTTTCTTCTTTTTATTTCTGAGTTGTAATAAGTCATTAAAAATAAGCATTTATGCTCCTTTTTTAGTACAGTTAATCACAACTATTTTTTGCTTCAATTCATTTCTGAGTAGTTTTCTATATAGTTTTTCTTTTCTTTTCAGCTATATTTATTTGTTTTCTTTTTATTTCTCAGTTGTAATAAGTCATTAAAAATAAGCATCTATGCTCAATTTTTAGTAAAGTTAATCATAACTATTTTTTCTTCTATTTATTTTTAATTGTAATAAGTCATTAAGAATAAGCATCTATGCTCATATTTTAGTAAGTTAATCACAACTATTTTCTTTTCTTTTTATTCCTGAGTTGTAATAAGTCATTAAAAATAAGCATCTATGCTCCTTTTTTAGTACAGTTAATCACAACTATTTTTTGCTTCAATTCATTTCTGAGTATCTTTTTATATAGTTTTTTTTCTTTTCTGCTATATTTATTTTTTTCTTTTTATTTCTGAGTGGTAATAAGTCATTAAAAATAAACATCTATGCTCCTTTTTTAGTACAGTTAATCACAACTATTTTTTGCTTCAATTCATTTCTGAGTAGTTTTCTATATAGTTTTTCTTTTCAGCTATATTTATTTTTTTCTTTTTATTTCTCAGTTGTAATAAGTCATTAAAGATAAAAAGAGGCGCAATGCTTGTTAATTTGCTTCAAGCCTTTCAGAATAGTGTCAACTGCACTGCACATAGCTCTGTGCAGTCTACCGTATTCCTCAAGGCTTGAAGCTAACCAACGTGCAGGAGCATTAGGCCTCTTCGTCATCGTCTCTGCACTCAGGGCTTATAAACAGCTGCGAGTACCTCTCGCTTGGCGAGGTGGGACTAAAAAAACAGCTGCAGGAAGAATCAACAAAAAAACAGCTGCAGAAAATAAAAAAGTAGTTAGACGGGTCCATTGGTACCGGTTGGTGGCACCAACCGGTACCAATGCCACTCTTTGGTACCGGTTGGTGCCACCAACCGGGACCAATGCCCCTCTTTTAGTCCCGGTTCGTGCCACCAACCGGGACCAAAGGTCTTCGTTTCCCGCCCTTTGGTCTGCTGAAAAGAGGCCTTTGGTCCCGGTTGGTGGCACCAACCGGGACGAAAGGGGGCATTAGTCCCGGTTGGAACCACCAACCGGGACCGATGCTCTTGCTATATATACAGGACTTAGCAGTTTTCGATCTCTCCTGCTCCACTCCCGTCGCCGCGCGTCTCCCTGCCGCCACCTCGCCGTCGCCGCCCCGCCCCGCCACGCCGCCCCGCCCAGCCCCGCCCCGCGCCGTCGCCGCCCGCGCGCCCCGCCCAGCCCCGCCCCGCGCCGTCGCCGCCCGCGCGCCCCGCCCAGCCCGCCCGCGCCGCGCCTCGATCGACGTCGCGCCGCCTCGACGCCGTCGCCTTCGCCGTCGCCGTCGCCTTCACCGTCGCCGTCGCCGCCCCGCTCCGCACCTCGCCATTGCCGTCGCCTTCGCCGTCGCTGTCGCCGCCCCGCTCCACTCCTTGTTAGGTTAGATGTGTAGTAATCTAGATATATGTAGTTCATAGATTTTGTTGTTAGATTAGATTTTTTTTTGGTTAGATTAGATGTGTAGTAATTAATTTGTTTATATTATGTTAGATTTTTTTGTTAGATTAATTAGATTTTTTTGTTAGATTAGATGTGTGTAGTAATTTAGATATGTAGTTCATAGATTTTTTTGTTAGATTAGATTTTTTTGTTAGATTAGATGTGTAGTAATTAATTTGTTTATATTATGTTAGATTTTTTTGTTAGATTAATTAGATTTTTTTGTTAGATTAGATGTGTGTAGTAATTTAGATATGTAGTTCATAGTTTTTTTGTTAGATTAGATTTTTTTTGTTAGATTAGATGTGTAGTAATTAATTGTTTATATTATATTAGATTTTTTTGTTAGATTAATTAGATTTTTTTGTTAGATTAGATGTGTAGTAATTTTGATATGTAGTTCATAGATTTTTTTGTTAGATTAGATTTTTTTTGTTAGATTAGATGTGTAGTATTTAGAAAAAGGAAAAAAATAAGAAGTAATTTATATATAGTTGAACTAGCTAGTTGATTTAATAAACTAATTTGTTTTATTTATAGTAAGTGCTTAGTAGTTGAACTAGATAGTTGATTTAATTAATAAAACTACTTTTATTTAACTATATATAGAAGTAGTTGCCGCATCGACGTGGGCGATGCCTATCCCGCATCCTCGTCGTCGTCGACTCGGCGGTGGAGGCCTGCTTGATCAGGGCCATGTTCGGGACTGGGCTCCGCCGGGCTTGTATTGGGAGGTGCTACCTTCTGGGGGACGTAGGTTGGTGAGGAGGCAGCCCATTGTTGACCCGATCCTTGTTTGGTGGCGGTCGCGTGGGCCAGTGATGGTGGTGAGGCATCCGGACACCGCGGAGGTGGTACGTCACCGTGTCAGCGAGGAGGACGAGCACGTCCGTCGCTACATGGTTGCATTGGAGGGCAGATTCGACAATACCTGGCAGGTTCTTCAGGGATCTCACTGGAGCTATGATCCTGTGATGGTTCCTTATCTTTGGGTGTCCACCGCCCGCGTCTATACCCGTCGGGCGCTACGGTTCTAGTTGTATTAGTGATAATATTCGACGATGTACGGACACCAAGAGATGATGTACTTTTGCTTATAATTATTGAATGCATGCTAATTTGAATACTATACTTTATTTTATGATTTGGTTTTGCTTATTTTATGATTTGGTTTTGCTTATTGAATGCTCATATTGGATAAGTTCTCCTTCATTCCCGTGTGCTAGACAATTTGATATAATAATGCATTCCGGAATGAAAGGAGAAGCTACGTACATCGATCATCGATAGTCAACCCGTGATTAATAATAATGATCTAGTTTAATATTTGAATTATGAACGTAGGCCGGAAATGTCGTACTAATCGGACGACGAAAACCGCCCGGGGGAGTGCGACTGGTGCCACGACGACCGAGGTATCTGCGACAGGTTCATTGTGCTGGACGAAGATCGTCGCTTCAGCATTAAGCTCGAGGAGACCTTCGATGTTCATACGGTACGCAACCGACGATAATAGTTTTTTTCGTAATTACTCATGACTTCAACTATTTTAATCATGACAATATTTTTCATCTTTTCCAATTCGACTAGCTTACCCCATGCTTTGCAAGACGCTATGTCTTGGAGAGGATGGGTTTTGAAGACCATGAAAGTTTCGAAACCAAAAAAATTATCCTAAGTACCCATCATGGTGTGGATTTTCAAGTAAAGCTGTACAATGCTCAGAGTGTAACCCATTTTGGTTGCAAAAATTGGGAAGCACTTTGCAAGATGTATGGTTTTGATGAGGGTATGCTTGTTACCATGGATCTTGATGATCCTACAATCGAGCAAGACAGACCTACGATTTTCGTCCTTGTGGATACACCTCCAATTCTTCCCCCATCACTACTAGGGAAAAGCCTATACACAGAATCTTAGCAGCAGCGCGGTTCAAAAAGGAGCGCTGCTGCTAACTAGTAGTAGCGCGTGTCCTGTAAACTCGCTGCTGATAAGGATTTAGCAGTAGCGCGCTCGGCCTAAAACGCGCTGCTACAAATATCGACCGGCGGTGTTCACCTAACTCTAAGTAGCAGTAGCGCGGTCGCAAGAACCACGCTACTGCTAAGTATGTAGTAGTAGCGCGCTTTTTCCGGGATCGCTGCTGGTAAATTTCAAATTGCCACACTTTTTGGTCCCAGTTAGCAGTAGCGCCGTATCCCAAAGCGCGCTGCTGCTAAATCCTTATCAGCAGCGCGTTTTATGTCCCGCGCTACTGCTAACCCGCACCAACCCAACACCTTTCCCCACCCGTCCCTCCCCTTCCCCTCCTCTTTTCCCTTCCCCCTACCTCCCCTCCTCTCTTCCCTTCCCCCTACCTCCACCACATGCTCCCACTCTCACTCTTCTTCTTCTCCTCAATACTTCTCCCCCATTACTCTCTCTCTTCTATCCACCTTTCTCTCTCTTCATTACTCCTATATAACTACACCACCTCCATTAATGCATCTCCTTTCTCTTTTTCCTTCCCCCTCCACTAGTTGAAGTTGTCTCCTCCCAAATTAGGTAGCTAGGTAGATGTAGGATTTAGTTAAGTGACCTATTTGCCCCCTAACTAGATCTATACACTAGTGCAGAACCGGGCAATAGCACCGGTTCGTAAGGCCCTTTAGTGCCGGTTCCATAACTGGTACTAAAGTGTGAGCACTAAAGCCCCCCCCCCCCTTTAGGACCGGTTCAGCACGAACCGGTGCTAAAGGGAAACCACGTGGCACGAGCCAGCTCCAGGGGCCTGGAGCCCTTTAGTACCGGTTGGTAAGACCAACCGGTACTATAAGGTTTGGTTTTTTTTTTAGTTTTACGAATTCTTTTTCATCTAATTTTGTGTTTCCATTTTAATTCTTTTTCGTTTGCTGGTATTTTAGATACTACACATTGTACACGTTATGCATATATATATATATATATATATATATATATATATATATAAATAGAATTTCTAGTAGAACCAATCATCGAGTTCAACATGATTGTCATGATATTATAAGCGTTCATATATAACACCACAAAAGCAAATCACTTAAGTTCAGAACGAAGAACACGGACATGAAAGGACAAGTACTAATTAAGAACAGCATGAAGAACTAGCTAAATCACTCCTGCTAGCTACTCTCTCTCTGGTAAAATAGCATAGAACATGTATAGCTCTCCTGATTGATCATACTGGAGCATGCCGATGAACCTGTCTCCTAATCATGGGCTGCGCTTCTCATTGCTGCCACCTAGTACTTCTCTGCGATCATTAACAATTTTCCTCCAATCTTTCACTATTAAGCATTCATCGCTTCTAGAAATCTTGAATGCATTCATATGCAATGTAGGATATCTTGGCCGTAAGCTAACAATTGACATCTGACCTTTAGTCTCGATCCCCTGAGGCACAACTGTCATCGGGAGTCCCTGTTAAAGAACATCGTATAGTACTTAATTAATATACTTAGCAATGAAAAGTTTAGCAAAAAAAAATGTATGCAAAATATGCACTGAGGATAAATAGTAAATATCTTACCATCATTCCTAAATAGATGTGACCGTAGTTCAATACCATCACTATTGGTTGCACGTTTTGAGTACTAACATTTCTAAGTGCAGAAAGAAAATTTGTCTTCACAGTATGAAGATCCTCAAGCCATGAAACATAATGACTTATCTCCTCGCAGTTTAGTTCAGCGCCGGGACAGTAGTAGGTCCTGTCTACCAAGCGCCGGACATGTTTGGTTGAATGGAGATAAGCTGTCAATAGAAATTAGTTGTCAGTTATTTTTGAATAAGCAATATCAAAGACAAAAATATAGTTGAGAAGAACTCACATAATGGTAGAACTGGAGGTGTCTGCACATCGACCCATATGTCTCTATTACCTTCAATATCATCTTTCGGACGAATATCAAAGGTGATAATCGTACCAGGCTCAAATGCATAAGCCTTGCATAGTGCTTGCCAAGTTTTGCATTCAAAATAGGTGTACGTGTGTGCATTGTATACTTTGACGTTGAAAGTATAACCATCATGCTCAGTTTTCAGGTAAGCTCTCTTTACCTCCATAGTTTCCATATCTTTGAAACCGATCTTATCCAACAGGGGATGCGCTAGTAGAATAGTGAAAATTAAAAATTATAAGTCAGGCAAATGAAGCATATATAAGTCATGCTTAATTACGAAAACAGACTTGTTGTTGTGACTTACTGTATCGAATTCGAAAGTCTCATCCATCTTGATGCTGAATCGCCTACCATCAACAAGGAAATTTCTGTCGCATTGGCCGCGCTGGTCTTCACAGTATTCGCACATAATGAAATTTTTTCCATCGTCAGACGACATTTCCTATGTTCATATTAGGCGAAACATTAAACACTTACTAATTCAATTAATTCAACTACTTCTATTAATTCAACTAAGCATTTACTAAAAATAACTAGTTATATTAATTCAATTAGTTCAACTAAGCATTTACTAAAAATAAACTAGTTCTATATATTAATTCAACTAGTTCAACTAAACATTCACTAAAAATAAACTAGTTATATTAATTCAACTAGTTCAAAGTAAGCATTTACTAAAAATAAACTAGTTCTATATATTAATTCAACTAGTTCAACTAAGCATTTACTAAAAATATACTAGTTATATTAATTCAACTAGTTCAACTAAGCATTTACTAAAAATAAACTAGTTCTATATATTAATTCAACTAGTTCAACTAAGCATTTACTAAAAATGAACTAGCTAGTTCTATATATTAATTCAACTAGTTCAACTAAGCATTATATTTACTAAAAATAAACTAGTTATTATATTAATTTAACTAGTTCAACTAAGCATTTACTAAAAATAAACTAGTTATATATATTAATTCAACTAGTTCAACTAAGCATTTACTAAAAATAAACTAGTTATATTAATTCAATTAGTTCAACTAATTAAGCATTTACTAAAAATAAACTAGTTCGTTCTATATATTAATTCAACTAGTTCAACTAAACATTAACATATTTCTAATTCATCGATGATAACATTTCTAACATTCTAAAAATAAACTAGATAGTTCTAATTCATCTAAACATTATAGAAAACAGAAAATAAGTAAAAATGTGTGTGTGTAGTACGTGTGTGTGTACACATACATGTGTAGTGTACGTGTAGTGTGTGTGTGTGTGTGTGTTTGTGTGTGTCTGTGTGTATGTGTGTGTGTGTGTAGTGTGTATGTGTGTATGTGTGTGTGTGTATGCGTGTGTGTGTATGGAGTGGGCCGGGCGCGTACGGGTGGCGGGGGCAGCGACGACGGGCGGCGGGGGCCGGGGACGGCGACGAGACGGGCGGCGGCGGCCGGGGACGGCGACGAGACGGGCCGGCGGCGGCCGGGGATGGCGACGAGATGGGCGCGGCGGGGGCGCGCAGCGACGACGATGACGGGCGGCGGGGGCGGCGAGGGCGAAGGCACGGCGGCGCGTCGGCGTCGGCGTCGGCGTCGAGATCGAGACTCTCTCGCGCGAGAAGTGGAACGAAGCGGCGACGAGATAACTGATTTTTCGTAAGTGTCATATATATAGGGGGAGCCTTTAGTACCGGTTGGAGCCACCAACCGGTACTAAAGACCAATTTTGTCCAGCCCAAGCGACTGGAAACTGGGCCTTTAGTACCGGTTGGTGGCTCCAACCGGTACTAAAGGGCAACCCATTAGTACCAGTTGGAGCCACCAACCGGTACTAATGGCGGTGCGCTTTTCTGCTATTTTTTCTTTTCAGCTATAGTTTTTCTTCTTTTCTGCTATTTTTTCTTTTCTGCAATTTTTTCTTTTCTGCAACACTTGATGGTCAAAGTCTAGAGTTATAACTTAAAAAAAAGAAACGTCACACTGGTTTATAAACCCAGCCGCGGCTGCCCTTTCGAACTCCTCTATTTAGCAGGCTTCTGGGCCTAATTAGGGTGCGCTGCCCTGTGAGCCTGCTGGCCCTACTGGGCATGTATTTGCACACCCAAGGTCTGGCAGGCCCACAGGGCAGCGCCCCAACATTCTTCTTCCTCTTCTTCTCCTTCTTCTTCCTCTTCTTCTTCTTCCTCTTCTTCTTCTTCTTCTTCTTATTCCTCTTCTTCTTCTTCCTCCTCCTTCTTCCTCTTCTTATTCTTCTTCTTCTTCTTCTTCTTCTTCTTCTTATTTCTGCGTAGTTTTTTGTATAGTTTTTTCTTTTCTGTTATATTTATTTTCTTCTATTTATTTGTGAGTAGTTTTTCATCTAGTTTGCCAAAATTCAACATTTTCAGAGTTCATTTTGTAGTGATTTTCAATTTCATGGTCATTTTGTAAATGATTGAAAAATAGCAAATATAATTTTTTTCTTTTCTGCTTTATTTTTTCTTCTATTTATTTCTGAGTAGTTTTTTCTTTTTTGCTATATTTATTTTCTTCTATTTATTTCTGAGTAGTTTTTTTCTTTTGTTTTTTTCTTTTTAGCTATAGTTTTTCTTCTTTTCTGCTATTTTTTCTTTTCTGCAAAACTTGATGGTCAAAGTCTGGAGTTATAACTTAAAAAAAAGAAATGTCGACGTGCAATTAGTTTTTGCCATAACAGAAGAAGTCCGGAGTTGTAATAAGTTATTAAAAATAAAAAAGAGGTGCAATGCTCGTTAATTTGCTTCAAGCCTTTCGGAATAGTGTAAAGTGCACTGCGCATAGCTCCATGCAGTCTACCGTATTCCTGAAGGCTTGAAGCTAAGCAACGTGAGCATTGAGCCTCTTCTTCATCGTCTCTGCACTCAGGG
This sequence comes from Triticum aestivum, assembly GCF_018294505.1. Taxonomy (NCBI): domain Eukaryota; kingdom Viridiplantae; phylum Streptophyta; class Magnoliopsida; order Poales; family Poaceae; genus Triticum; species Triticum aestivum. Next base: position 693,616,399 of record NC_057803.1, read on the forward strand.
CTTATAAACCGCTCTTAGTCCCTCTTACTTCGTGAGGTGGGACTAAAAAACAGCTTGCCATAACCTCATTAGTACCGGTTCGTGGTACGAACCGGCACTAAATGGTGATGGTGGGGCCATAGCCTGACCGCAGGCTGACACAATCTCTTTAGTACCGGTTCGTGGCATGAACCGGTACTAAAGGTTCGCCACGAACCGGTGCTATTGATCGCCGCCACGAACCGGCACTAGTGTACACATTAGTGCCGGCTGAAATTCCAACCGGCACTATTGTACTTCACATTTGACCCTTTTTCTACTAGTGATATTTGTCAAGAAGAGCTTTGTGCACTTTTGATCTCCCTACAACATCATCTCCACTGTGTGCTCGATCTCGATCGAGATAGAGGTGATGAAAATTTCATGCTTTTGTAAAATGAAAATATGTTTATGTGTGTGTGATATGTTTGTGGAAATTGTGTGTGTGGCATGAGTTGACGCCGCCAAATTGTGCTTTTGAGTTGCCTATGTTTTGCCGAAATGTCGATTTATTTCCGTTTCGGCGAATTCCGGGCAAACTCTAGATCCATATATGTCCTATTTTTAGGGAAGGTCATGCCAAATTTTTTTATGACTTTGATGCATGCATGCATTTTTATAATCAATTTGTTTATTATTACCGTGCAGAGTTGACGATGGTCAGTGGAACGATGGTGGACAGGTGGTTGCGGTCGGCGGTGCAGGACATGAAAGAAAATAACCGGACAGAGGTTTTATGTCCGTGTCGAAAATGCAAAGGAATAGTTTGGCTCGACCCCCATGACGATGGTCGTGTCGAAGCGCACCTGCTCATGACTGGTTTCATGGATGGCTATACTCGGTGGATAACTGAAGATGAGGATGACGATGTTGAGGATGCCGACGGGGCAGGCAATGATGACACGGGGCAAGACGAAGAGATGATCGATAATGGCGGCGGCGAAGAGGCCGGACATGGCGGCGGAGAAGGGGCCGGACATGGCGGAGGAGAAGGGGCTGGGCATGGCGGCGGAGAGAACGACATGGACTCCACGCAGCAGAGTTCGTCGGTACTAAGTTCAATTGTGCGGGACCCTCATGTTCAAGCATTGCTTCGCAAGGAGACGAGTACTGAGAGAGCTGCTTCTAGAGAGGAGGCTAAGCTGGAGCAACTGGTGGTAGACTCGAACACTCCATTGTATGATGGTTGTAGTCCTGAGGTGACCCGCTTGAGTTTCACGCTCCAACTCCTGAAGACGAAGGCTAAAAACAAATGGACCGACACTAGCCTCGATGAGCATCTCAAGTACCTAAAGGATGTTCTTCCCGCGGGTAATCTATGTCCTACTAGTGTTGATGAGGCCAAGAAGATCGTGTGCCCTCTTGATCTGCCACACATTAGATACCATGCATGCATCAACGATTGCATAATTTATCGAAAGGAGCACGCGGAAAAAAACAAGCTGTCCGGTGTGCAATGCTTCTCGATACAAGAAGGCCGGGAAGAAATGTCCCCAGAAAGTTGTATGGTACTTACCGATCACTCCCCGTCTCCAGAGGTATTTTGTAGATCCCAAGGAAGCAAAGCTAATGCACTGGCACGCGGAGAGGAAGAAGCCCGATGATGGAGATGATCCGAAGCTGAGACACGTGAAGGATAGAAGCCAGTGGAGAGCGTTGAACAGCTTCTATCGGTATTTTGAATGTGATGCAAGGAACATCATGCTCGGCGCGTGTACCGATGGCATGAATCCGCTTGGCAACCAGAACACCAACCATAGCACATGGCCCGTGTTTGTATGGATGTACAACCTCCCCTGGTTGTGCATGAAATCGAAGTACATTCACATGACCATGCTTATTCAAGGGCCGAAACAACCAGGAAATAATATTAATTTGTATCTGGGGCTACTTCAAGAGGAGTTAGACACGTTATGGAAAACACCAGCCAAGACATGGGACGCCAGCAAAGGTGAGTATTTCAACATGAGAGCCGCGCTAATCACGACAGTGCAGGACTATCTCGGTTACGGATATGTGGCAGGCCAGGTGTGCCATGGATATTGCGGATGCACGCGGTGCATGGATGATACGATGTCTCAGCAGCTAATGTCAAGGAAAGATGGTGGGTCTGGGAAAATCGTGTACATGGGGCATCAAAGATGGCTTGAACAGGACGACCCGTGGAGAAACCGTGGAGACCTATTCAATGGTTACGCTGAGCATCGAGGACCTCCACGTAAGCGGAGCGGTGCCGAAATCGATGAGCTGTTGAAAAACTGGAAGGAGTGCGCCGCGCCGGGAAAGACGATGAGAAAGGCGCCGGAGCCGCTGCTGAAGGTATGGAAGACGAGGTCTGTGTTCTGGGACTTGGAGTACTGGCACAAACTCGATACACCTCATTGCCTTGATCAAATGCATATCTGTAAGAATGTCCTTGAGAGCTTGCTCGCAACACTGATGAACATGCCGGATAAGACCAAGGATGGGCCGAAGGCAAGAAAAGACTTGCAAGATTTGAAAATCAGGGAAGATCTGCACATGCCGGCCCGTAAAATGTCAGACGAGACAGAGACGGAGACAGAGGCACGGGAGAAGAAGGTCAAGAAAATAAAGAAAGAGAATTATTGCCCCCCTACTTGCTTCACCTTAAGTCAGGCTGAGATCAATCAATTCTTTAAGTGCCTTACCGGAGTCAAAGTTAGTTCCGGTTACTATGGCAAGATAAGCAGATATCTAGACACGTACAAGAAAAGGTTCAGCGTGATGAAGTCTCATGATTGTCATGTGATGATGACGCAGATACTACCTGTTGCCCTTAGAGGGATAATGGACAAGCACGTCCGTGACACGCTTATTGGTCTCTGCAACTTTTTCGACGTCATCTCTCGAAAGTCGATCAGTGTGAAGCAGCTCCAAAGGCTACAGGAAGAGATCGTTGTGATACTGAATGAGCTTGAGATGTACTTCTCGCCCGCGTTCTTCGACGTGATAATGCATCTGTGTGTCCATATTGTGGATGACATAATAGACCTGGGGCCGTCATTCCTGCACAACATGATGCCGTTTGAGAGGATGAATGGGATCATCAAAGGATTCGTTCGTAACATGTCCCGTCCGGATGGAAGCATCGTCCAGGGCTATTTGGCACAAGAGTGCATCTTTTTCTGTGAGAATTTTCTATATGGCGCAGACCAGCCGCCTGGTGCTAGTGTTGGTTTGCCCGTTAACAAGCACGATGGGAGGCTCGAAGGAGATGGTCACTGCAACGGTCGCAGGGAACTGCACGTGGCATACTCAGATCGACGCAGCGACTTTGACAGAGCAAACTTGGTAGTGCTACAACACCTAGACGAGGTAGATCCTTTCGTGGCACTGCACAAAGAAATTATCGCAAAGAAGTATCGTGACCGGGGGGTATGCAGGACGGACGCCGAAGTTACTAGAGAGCACAACTCCACTTTCCTGCATTGGTTCAAAGAGCATATTATTGCTAATCCCCCGGAGGAGGGCTCTAAGGACGGATTGCTCATATACGCCTTAGCACATGGCCCCTCGCCCAACCTCGTAACCTATCAGGCATATGATATCAACGGATACACGTTCTACACGGAGGCAAAAGATATGGACAGTGATGATCAGAACTCAGGGGTGACGATGGCAGCGACAACTGCACAACTGAATGATTTTATGGAAGGGTCGAGGAGATCTGGGAGCTTGACTACTCTGGACTGCACAACATGACGATGTTCCGTGTCAGATGGGCTAAGAATGTCGAAAGAGAAAGCCAGATGTTCACTATCATGACTATACCCGACGCCAAGAGCGCTACCGTGAATGCTATCGCAAAAAACGAGCCATGGGTACACGCTAAGCACGTGACACAATGCTTCTTCATAACTGACCCGCGCAATCCCAGCCGTGTTGTCATGAGGAGAGGCAAAAGGAACATCATTGGAATGGATGGAGTCGCCAACGAGGAAGACCATGATCAGTACGACAACCCAATGAGGGAAGATGACGATGATGATGAAGTATACGTCAAAAGAAGAATCAATACTACATTACCTAAGAAAAATCATACTCCATGGAAAAGGCAAAGTCACAATGAGGGGCTCAATTATTCTTCGACGAACAAGAAGGGAAAGAAGCTGACTCAAAAACGAAAACGTCAGCACTGAGAAAATGTATGTTATGGGTCCAATGATGTGTAATATATATATATATATATATGTTCCTATTTTGTATACACACTTAGCCATTATTATGCATGGGTCCAATGATGTGTAATATATATGTTCCTATTTTGCATACATATTTAACCGTCAAATGATGCAATATATATCGCCCTCCCTTCGTTCACTGCCCTCGGGAAATAAAAGTGGGATAAAATAAAGGAAAAGAAAAAGGAAAACTGGCAGTAGCGACAGTAGTAGCAGCGCATTTTGCATAAACCGCTGCAGCTACTGAGTTTAGTAGTAGCGCATTTTACCTAAACCGCTGCAGCTACTGATGTTAGTAGCAGCGCGTTTTGACGTAACGCGCTACTTCTACGTCCACTTAACCCAAAATTCTCACTCGCCCTGCTTCATCCCGCCATTTCCCCCCAAATCCCCACTCTCTCTCCCCCGTCGCACCGCCGCGCCCGACCCGGCCCCGGCGCTCGCCCCCGACTCCGCCGACGCCGGCGCTAGCCCCCGACCCCGGCGCTCGCCCCCGTCCCGGCCCTCGACCCTGACCCCGGCGCCGGCGCTAGCCCCCGACCCTCGACCCCGACCTCGCCGCTCGCCCACGACCCGGCCGGCCCTCGCCCCCGACTCCGGCGCCGTCGCTCGCCCTCGACCCCGGCGTGCTCGCCCCCGACCCGTCGGCCCTCGCCTCCCTCCTCTCCCCTGCCGGCCGTCATCGGGCCTGCCTCCTCGCCCCTGCACTCTCTGTAAACCCCCCCTCTCTGCTAGGGTTCTTCGGTTATGTTAATTAATTAGGTTATCTATTTAGTTATGAATTTAGCTAGGTTTCAAAATTAGCTGAATTTATATGCAAATTTGAACTGGACATGTGATATGTGCATATGTCATGTTTTGGACATGTCATGTTTGGAAAATGATCCGAGTGGCCTATGTTACGTCGGAATGTTGATTCATTTCCGTTCCGGTGAATTTCAGGCGCTCGATATGTCCATTTTTTTGCAAAGGTCATGCCGAAATTTCCCGTGAATAAAGGCATGATTTGTGCTACATAGTTGGCATATCGAGTGCTGGCACATAGATTTCTTTTTATGTCATTTCTCATTTATTCATACTTTTAGAAATAAATGAGGCCACTTAATCATAGGAAACATGTCGAACAACGAAGAAACTGGGCCTTCTGACCAAGATGCAGACGAGATGGATTATGAGGGTGAACAAGAGTACCTCGACTATTTGACTGCTAAGCAAGGTTTGCAGGTCGGCCTCGATGATGGTACTGACGCCGACATCGACACCGACGGCGCCGGCACCGATGGCGGCACCGAGACCGGTGGGGAAGGTACCGGCGGGGAAGGTACCGGCGGGGAAGGTACTGGCCCCGATGCCGCTACCGAAAATAGGAAGCATAAGAAGAAGAGGATACGAAAACCTAACAAACTAGGGATTGGACGACTTGTGATCACAAAGATGGCACCTGGCAAGTTTGAGCCGTTAGAGCCGGAAGAACCTCGCAAGTGCTATGGGAACCAAGTAGGATGCATCCTACGGGAATGCACGAGCATCAACGACGATGACTTAAGGAGTAAAGAACATTTGACGCAGTTGCTCCTAACGAAGTTGCACAAGAGATTCAAGTTCCCCGACCGGGATGATAACATAGAACAACCGTGGGATGATCCGAAGATGAGAAATATTAACAATCACACCATGGGCATGTTCAGCAATGATTTGGCCTCCTGGAAAGGGAGGGTGAAACGAGCTATTGAGGCTGATGAACCCCTGTCCAAGATTCTGGAGGAAAATCCGACACTTACGGAAGAGGAGTTCGAAAAGTTCAAGGACACTTGCGCTACCGAGGCAGCCAAGGCTGAGGCTGCGAAATTCAAAAGCCTTCAGCAAAGGAACACGGGGAAGCATCGCCTCGGAAGCCGTGGCTACCTCGGTAAAAGGCCCATATGGGATAAGGAGGACGCGGAACGTGAAGCCGCGGGTCTCCCAGACCCCTTCGCGAAGTTCACCAATCCCTTGGAGCATGACTTCATCAGGGCCCGCTACAAGTGGGACAAGGAGAAAAAGATTTTTTACACGGACAAGATCACGAGGAAATTGATTAGACTACTGGAGAAGCAACACCGGCTTGCAGCCGAAAGCCCTACTTCTCCGATGAGGCCTAAGTGGGACACCCCTCTCAACCGGGCCTTGAATGAACTTAAGGGACCCCCGTTGGACCAGCGGCCGCAATATGGTCGTGTGCACGGCGCTGGAGACGGCGCCACGTGGAAGGTGTTTTACAACGACGGCCCGGAGGCCAAGAAGCAGAAAAAGAAGTTTAGTCAGGCGGACATCGACGCAAAGGTGAAGCTTGCGGTCGAGAAAAAAGTAGCTAAGGACGCAAAAAAAGCAGCCGAGGACAAATATGAGTTGCTACAACAGGCAGTCAATGCAGTTGTAACTGCCTGCAGAAATGATTTCGCTACTAACTTGGTTCCAGTTATCATCAACTGGGCGAAGGAAAATCCAGACAAGACGGTACATGATTTCCCGATGCCCAGTTTCGTCGCGAGCAACTCCATGAACAACAACACCATCGCACCATCACTTGCTTAAGCAACCGGGCCTCCTCTCGCAGCCGCTCCCGCTCATAGCAGCCCATCCTCAGTCTCAGGCACGCTAGGTGGGCCTTCGTCTTTGTCTTCTCCTGCATCCATGTCCCAAAACCAAGCAAGAAGGAGGGATTCTACATCGTCCATCTCATGATTCAGTTCAACACGGATCACCAAAAGCTTCGCATTAACAGCAGAAATGATGATCGTATCCACAAGTGGCTAGAATCTCATGGAGAAGCGAATTATAAACTTAGAGATGACTTCTTTCGCATCCAAAGCGACATTGCGACGATCATCATGAAAGAAGTCGCCGATGAGAAGGGGATGTTCCACCACGGCCCTATATCGCGAGCTGACGTCCGAACTCGCATAGGCATGCAATGTCTAGACCTCACGCCGTTCAAGAAGCTAGGGTTCGTCCTCGATGATATGGAAGGATGGAACTTCTAGTGATTTATGATGCCGATGATGATAATATGTGTCGGTTGAACTTGTATACTTTTTGTAGCGATGAAACTTTGTGATCGTCCATGGTCCCTGCCGAACTTGCGTAACGCTACTTTGTTAGTTTGCGTACGATGACCTGCGTACCTCTAGTTAATTAATTTGCGTACTGTATATGTTGCATCTAGTTGCTAACCCTTTCTTTTTCGGTGTTGCTCTAGTATATTTTGTTGCATATATATGATTGTACATCCTCTTCATGAACATGCATCTCTAACCGGTACCTAGTTTCTTGATGGCGGGATGGAAATGCTATGTCGTGTACAAAGGGAAGGTTCCGGGGGTGTACAACGAGTGACATGAGTGTCAGGCGCAAGTGAATGGGTTCACGGGCGCCAGCCATAAAGGCTTCAAAAGCAGACAAGAAGGAGAAGCTAGTTACTTGAGGTTCACGCTAGCGCGAGAGAGGACTCGTAACCGCCACCTCATGTACTGCATAGTTCCGCTCTCACTCATAGTGATAGCACTTCTTGCGTATACCTTTGTTTAGATGGATGACATTGTTGTAGTTGCAAGTATTCGAGACTTGCATGTATCGCTATTTTCGAGATGATGACAAGATATCACTTTGTGTTGGATAATGATTATGATGAGACTATTTGTATGTACATGCTATGATTACATTTGTGGCCTCGCAGGCATTTGTATGTGTATCATGATGACATTTCTATGTGCTAAAGATTCTTCTACAAAGCCTGTTCAAATACAAAACAAATATGCCAAAAAAAACTACTTCAATTAGTAGTAGCAAGTGTATAAAAGTTAGCAGCAGCGCCACAGTAGCAGTAGCGCGTCCAGCCAAAGAGCGCTAGCTCTACTAGCAGTAGCGAGCTTCACCTAACCGCGCTGCTGCTACACTTGTGTAGCAGTAGCGCGGGTGCGCACGCGCTACTGCTATGAGTTAGCTGTAGCGCCTTATTAGTAGCGCGGGTACCCGCGCTACTGACACATCTAAAACCCGCGCTGCTGCTAGCCTTTTCCCTAGTAGTGCATGTGAGCTTAGCATAGTTATTAAGTAATTTATATTGTTTATTTCAAAATAGTTGACAACTTATTCTCCATTGACAGCTTATTTTCATTCTTCAAAGAATGTGCGGAAGATGGTAGACAGAACCTACTACACCGAAGGCTCCGAACTAACTTATCAGGAGAAAATCATCTGGTCGCATTTTGTACCGATCTTGAGAATTACAATGTCTACAATCGAACTCCTCAACATTATGGTCAATACGTGCCACTAGTGCACGTGTTGAACTACGGTAACTACCATGGAGATACCCTGGTAAGATTTTTGTACTATTACAACATCCGTGCATCTTTTTGCACACTTCTAAAACTAGTACATCATATCATTGCTAACTACGAAGTTATTACTATATTTTTCAACAGATAATCCCGAATGATTGTGTGCCTCATCTGATGTATACACACGGTAGCCTTCATATTTTGAACATACAACCAGGTCGTCCTACGAATCTCAACTGTCCATACCGGGTTTCTAAAATAAGTGGAGACATGAGAATGAAAGAATGGAAAAAATGTATGGACAGTCGTAAGGAGCTTCTTGGAAGCAACATTCAGCGAAGGGCAAAAATTGGAGACAGGATGATCGCCATTCTTCATAATGGAGAGCCAGGGTCTATATTGTTTTATGCTATTTTACCTTAAGGGTGTTTAGGTCCTACCTGATACTGATGATCATGTGTTAAGAACAATTATGTAGGGTTGGGTCCGATGACTATGAGGATGATGATCGTATGACTTTTTATTAATAACGAGTAGAAGTTGTATGATGATGCATGATTAGTAGGACGAGTACTTGTTATTATATATGCTGATGTATGCGAGCATGCATGAGTTATTATATCAGCGGATAAAATGAACATATATAGCAGCAGCGTTGGTAAATCAAGGGCGAAGATATAAGAGAGGACACTTCTCTCTATTAGTTAGCTAATATAACAACCTAAAAATAACCCCCAAAACCCCTAAAGCAGCCAATTTCCAAAAAAAACATGGACTTTTGGTCCCGGTTGGTGCCACCAACCGGGACCAAAGGACCCCTGACTGGGCTCGGCGCACAAAGCCACGTGGAGGCACATTAGTCCCGGTTCTAGTTTGAACCGGGACTAATGGGTGGAGGTATTAGTAACGGCCCATTAGTCCCGGTTTATGAACCGGGACTAAAGGTCCTCACGAACCGGGACTATTAGGTGTTTTTCTACTAGTGACATAGATACGGGAGCTGGTCATACTATCAAATGCATCAAATTTGGACAATAGGGATGTGCTCGACGGACCAAGAGGAAAAAATGCATGGGTTGTGAGGACACATGATCCAACTGACAATGAGCGAAGTGGAGCCTCGCATGGTGTCTGGATTCCCGCAAAGCTCTCCCAAGTTTTCTTCCGGTTTAGTGAAATTCGGGAAAGCAGATTGGTCAGCAGATGTTTGAGGTAACCCGTGGGAGAACGAAAAGTGCTCGGACCGCTTGGCCGGAAATTTACGGGCGTTTCGAGGCACCACGTTGGATATGCCCTTAGGTCATTAGCGCATGCATGCTGATGCCCTGTAGGCCATGCCCGGTCCGGACGGTCCATGTATCGTGTGCATATGCATGATGCCATACTGATGCCAAAACTTTGTCATAACTCCGTTACACGATCTAATTAAACTAGACATGATAGTTTAAAGTAAACTCCATCATGCATGTGCATTTGTTTCTTTTGCTTGTTGGTGTTGTTGATGCTATTGTTGTATATATACTCATGAGTCGTGAATAGTACTGCTTGTGCTCATGTGACTGATTAATTTGGGCAGGCAAAACGTGGACCCATGATTTAATCATTTTCATTTGAGTGAGAAATAGGAGTCAAATGGAAAGTACGACGAGCAAATAAGTCATACAAGGGATGGAGACCATCACATGGAATGGAACTATTTGAGGGGCCAAACATTTCACTTTGCCATGATATAGTTTATGTCCAATATAGCTATAAAGTAGCACTGATCATATCAAGCTACTCAAATGAAATACACGCTGGAGGTATGTGGATATTCCCATGGCTTTGTTCTTTAGAATCGTCTTTGGACAGCGGACAGACTTGTCACAAGAGGATGGCCTAACCAATCTTGTATTTCATCCCTATTAGGAGGCCTCCGAGATTGCTTCTCACATGCATATTTGAATTACAGATATTCCAAGAGGATATAGGCTAGTATGGATCAGGTGGCGATGCTAACCTATTGGCAGGTATGGATCCGAGTGTGATGCTAACCTATTTGCAGGTATGGGTAAGTCATTTTTGGTGCCATCGAGGCTTTCGCGCAAAATTAAAGGCCACTACCTGGACGTGGATTCTCATGTATTGGAAAATCTCGAAAGAAGGGAATACTGAGATCCTCAACTACAAATCACCAGTGTCCTCTGTGCAAGTGCAAACATCAAGGAGGAAGGTCGACCTTGGCTCATTGGGAAGCAAAGCATTTTGCGCAAATTAGGTTGTAACCAGCGCTTTTGTGATTTGAGCTCTTTTTTACTTTAGGTCTCTGCCAACTTGTTTCCTTCTCCTTAATCAATGAAAATGTAGAGGTCCTTCCCTATTTCAATTAAAAAATTAACGTGCCCGGCCCGCGGAATAGTTTAAGAGGTCAAGAAACAGAGTTGTTTGCTCATGATTTTATTTTGAAACCGAGGCAAAAGATTTGCCTCATTCATTCATTAAGAGAGAAAGAGAGTTCGTAGTGCAATACATCGGCTCCACAACATAGCCCGTCAGAGAAGATACAACACCACCGAAAAAAGTAGGACTACTCTCGCGGCATGGTGACCCTCAGATGCCTAGCCTGTGCAGTGACCCATAGTTTGGCCCCGTCGTTGATGAGCTTGAGGACGTAGAAGGGAGGCGTTGGGTTGTTTGGAACGAGAGAAATGCTAGAGTGCTCATGAAATTTCATTTAGCTAATAAGTACTACTATATGTCGTTGATGAAAATCAACACATCGAATGGAACTGTTTTAGGAGAGCTGCTATACGAATGATGAATTACGTCCAATTCACGTTTGATGTGTGATAACAACCATCGATTGCCGCCCTAATTTGGTACCAAAGACCATCATATTGTAGCATGTAACCATCGTACCAAGACCGGATAAAAATATTCGCATTTTAAGCTATTTTGTTGTTTTAGAGGCAGCCAGTTCTACTTACATGCTTGATATATGGGAAAAGTACACATCATCTCAGGTCAAGCTACGCGAATGAAGTAACCCCAGAGGATTGAGAGCCTCCTAAACACAGGATATTCGCATGGTTCGCCCTTTGGAATCATCTTTGGATGTCGGATCGACTCGTGACAAGAGGATAGCCTCACCAACCTATAAGCTAGCTCTGCAAAGCCGTTTCCGAGATTGCTTCTCAGATGCTCATTTAAATGTTGATATTCCAAGAGAATATGGGCCGCCATGGTTTCCTATTTACCAGGTATGGATCAGGTGGCTATGTGGTAAAACATTGGGATGATTTTGCGCGCCACTTAAGCTTCTCTGCAAAAGGCTAGCCACCCATTAGCTGTGAATCGTGCGTTGGAAATTTTGAAAAGATAGGTATGCTAGGGTCTTCAACTAAAAATCGCCCCATGCCACAGTGTTACTAAAAAATTCATGGAGGTAGGCAGGGGCTTGGATCACTGGGAAGCAAAGCATTTTGCGCAAATTATGCCTTAACCCGTCCTTTCATGATTTGTGGCCTTTTTACTTTATATCTGGGCCAACATGTTTCCTTCTCTTTAATCAATAACAGGTACAATTCCTGCTGCATTTCCAAAAGTAAAATAAAAATGATGTGCACTACGGATTATTGCAAGTGGTCAATTTTTTTAACGAAAAAGTGGTTCTCGTCAACTAATTTAATAGAGTTCCTCTCCGCTCACCAGATTTCAGTTGGCTAATTGAATCTGGACTGGAAAAGATCTGCCACCTGAAAGTACATATACATGGACTTGTTGCCTGATATCTTGAAGTGGACAAGATCTTTGTTCTGCTCGAAGTTATGAATGAATGAATATACAAAAGCAAATCCCTACGGCTTTGGTGCAGTCACGCACGGCCGGCTCCATGCATGCAAAGTTAATTAAAAACCAATCAAAGCATCCATTCATCCATAACACCACTTTATTATACTCCCTCCGTCCGGAATTACTTGTCGTGAAAATGGATAAAAGTAGATGTATCTAAAACTAAAATATGTCTAGATACATCCATTTCTCCGACAAGTAATTCCGGACGGAGGGAGTCTGGCTTAGTGTTAGCTCGTGTCAAGTTCAAATCAGCTCCCCATTTACATAACCCGATCAATACATGGCCTACACACAAGGAACAAAATTAAAGGGAAACCACATACGCACAGACATTCTTGCCGTCCATCATCACCCCAAAAGATGTTGGTAGAGTAAAAACAATTCCTATCTTCTTTCCTCTTTCCGGAGGGACCAGCTAGCAAGGAAGAAAGCAGGAGTTAAGGGACAGCAACGGCGCTTGACAAGCGTACGTATGGAGGGAAAAGGGAGGACAAGACGAACTGGCCCTGGCCAGGCCAGCAAAAGGAGTGAGTGTCCCGTGGGAGACGGTGGTGGTAGCTGGCGTCGGAAAGCCATGGCGATCGACGATGGCCGAGCCGGCCCACCCACACCCACTCACCCGCACTGGCCGACGAGGCGACGACAACTCCCCGCTGATTCGGTCATCATGCTTGCATGGCCCCCAATCCGCACACGCGCTGACACCATGGACGTAGCTACCGCACATGCTCGATTATCTGAATATTTTTCTCCCAACCAAACCAGTACACTTACTACTACGTGCGTACGTATCCACATCCATCACTTGGCCAGCTTTAACAGGTGATCTTTTCTGAGAGTTAATCGAGATATGACCCCAATTCGTAAAATAATTGTAATCTGATCCTTTTGCTACTGTCAGGGTCCATGGCGATAGTGTGTAACAGCATACGATGAGGGACCTTGGCGGTAGGAAACATCCGTAGTGCTAAACAGGCTGGCGGTAGCCCGTACAACCCTACCGCCAAGGTGCCTGGCGGTGGGTGCGAGCATGCATTGTATTCCATATAGGAAAAATTTGCGATGTGGCGTGCAACCCTACCGCCAGGGACCTTGGCACCGGCATAGACTCTAACGGTAAGAAAGGGTTAGATCCTGATTTTTTTGCAAAGTAGGGTCAGATCTAGAACAAGTTTCAGAAAAGGGTCAAAACACGAAATTTAGCCTCCATTGATCGATCAGTTAGTTAGTGGTAGTGGTATTCCCATGCATGATTACTCCGTACATAGAGAAGTCCATTAGAGAGGTAAATAAAGTTAGCGTATATACCTCCATTAGAGGAGCGAGATCCCGGGTTATAATCACGCTCTAGAAGAAGTGTGCACATCCTCCACTAATCAGGCGGAGAGCGAGTGATAATTATGCCCGAGAATTCAGTTTTAACGGTGCCCGCTCCTGAGAGTGAGTGAACATTCTACAGGAAGCTACCCAGCTAGCTAGCCTGTTCAAGTGTAGGAACAAACAACAAAAGAAACAAATAGTAAACATAGGCAAATTGTTGTTGCCGCTGGCGTCTAGAAGGTCGAAGTGTACGTGTGCCCATAGAGACTCGGACACGCACCACGGCCCGACGGCGATGGAGGAGACAAAGAGAAGTCCGGCGTATGTTGTTGATGTTGCCAAAGGGGAAAAAGGAGCCAACAAATATTCTTCCCGTGGGCAGGGCGTGCTAGCTACATGCTGAGGGCATCTCCAGCCGCGCCCCCAACAGGCCCCCTAGGCCATTTTTTCGGCGCCGGCGCCGAAAAAATGGTCCAGTCGCGCTCCCAGGACGTCGAAAATCGCCGGTTCGAACCTTTTTTCCGTCCGGCGGTTACAGACCGAACCCGGCGCGCTGGGGAGCCGTTGGGGGCTCCGGCGCTAGGGAAAAGCATGCCTGGCCCACACCGACAGGGGAAAAGTCAAGGTTTTCTTCCCCCGACTCGCCTCGCACCCCCCCGCCCCTCGGCCACCACTAGCTATATCCCGGCGACGGCCGCCGGCCTACTCCGCTAGATAGCCATTCCCCGCCGGAAAATAGCAGCGCTTCGCCGCGGCAGTCCCTCCCGCAGCAGCTGGGCGTTTCCGGCCGCCGTTTCCGGCCGCGGTTTAACGGCGGGTACACGCCCACATCGCGCAAGGTGTTCGGCGTTTTGACTGTCTCGGCGATGGACTCGGATGGGGAGGAAGAGCTCGCCGCGCTGCTGGAGGAGGAAACCGCGGCCGACGTCCAGGAAGAAGAGCATCTGATGGTGCTCGCCGCCCTCGCCCAGCTGCTGGCGATCAATGAAAAGCCGCGTCGAGGTGGCTCGACGCCGGGGCGGGTGAAAGCAAAGAACCGGCATCGTCTGCAAGGCTACTGCATGCTCTACTCCGACTACTTCGCCGATGCTCCACTTCATGGCGAGAAAACATTTCGGCGCCGTTATCGGATGAGCCGAAAGCTCTTCCTCAGGATTGTGAATTCCATCCGGGAGTTTGACAACTACTTCAAGTGCAAGATGGATTGCACTGGCGCTCTTGGATTCACGTCCATCCAGAAGTGCACGACAGCGATGAGGATGCTTGCATATGGAGCTCCCAGTGATTCACTCGACGACTATGGGCGCATGGCCGAGTCCACCAGCATAGAGTGTTTCTACAAGTTCTGTCGGGCAGTGGTGGCAGTGTTTGGGCCACAACACTTGAGAACACCCAATGCGGAAGACACTGCTCGGATCCTAGCCCAGAATGCAGCAAGAGGATTTCCTGGGATGCTTGGAAGCATCGACTGCATGCATTGGCAATGGAAGAACTGCCCATTTGGTTGCCAGGGGATGTACAAAGGCGCCAAAGGTGGTTGCAGTGTGGTGCTTGAGGCGGTAGCCACACAGGACCTCTGGATTTGGCACTCCTTCTTTGGTATGCCAGGAACTCACAATGACATCAACGTGTTGCAGTGCTCTCTTGTTTTTGCCAAGCTCGTTGAGGGTCATTCTCCTCCGGTGAACTTCGAGATCAATGGGCACCAATACAACAAGGGGTACTATCTAGCTGACGGCATCTATCCGCAATGGTCGACATTTGTAAAGACGATCTCAAACCCTGTGGCAGGAGGCAAGAACGCCTGGTTTGCGAAGGTTCGGGAGGCTTGCAGGAAGGATGTCGAGCGGGCATTTGGTGTGCTCCAATCTCGATTCGCTGTTGTTCGGTACCCCGCTCAGACTTGGTCGAAAGATCAAATGTGGGATATCATGACTTGCTGTGTCATCTTGCACAACATGATCATCGAGAGCGAGCAAGAAGACCCAGTGTTTGACACTGAACCATACTACAGGCAGGGTCCTCTAGCCGAAGTTGATCACCAGCTACCGGCAACTTGGACTGCCTATCTCAGTATGCGTCAGGAGATCCGAGACCCACAGGTGCATCATCAACTGCAGAAAGATCTGATTGAGCACCTATGGAGGCTCAAGGGGGACGCCGCGTGATGAAATACGAGTTTTTATATGTTGAAAACTATATAATTTGTATTGAACTATTTGTTGTTGTAGTATTTTGTTGAAGTATTTGATTTTTCTGTGATGAAATATGTGATAAGGAATAATTGTGTTGATAATTGAACGCCGAGACACGGCAAAACCATACCGAATATGGGCCTATTCTCGCCCATATGGGCCGTTTATTCGCCGAAATTGGGCTGCAAAGTGGGCCAATTTCGGCACCTGGGGGCGAGCTGGGGGCGACGACTGGGCGCAAAACCGCCCCAGCGCCGAGTGTATCGCCGGCTCGCTCCCAGGGGGCGATTTCTATGCGTCCTGGGGGGGCCAACGGCTAGAGATGCCCTGACGCGGCTAGCAAACATACCAAAGCGCGCGTTTGGTCGCTAGCAGCATCGCTGGCGCTGCTGCAGTGACCGACCAGCTAGTACCAGTGGTGAGGATTCTGCAGGACCCAGCTAGCTTTCGGTGCCTGTTTTTTTTAAAAAAAGGAGGATGACCCCCGGCTTCTGCATCTGGGAGATGCATACGGCCACTTTATTGATTATTCTTGAGGATCTTATAAAGTATTACAACAATATGCCTGAATCCACCATCTTGGCAACACTGCCGCTACTCTTATTCATATGATGGAGGGGTGCTAACTGGGTCACTACCCAGACCACTCATCTAAGCCTAACATTAAAAGCCGGAAGGCTCAGCCAAGCCACATACCAGGTCTGGGGCACAATCCGGTCAGACGCACTCATGTGTCGTGGCCACCATCTTCCACAGGTCCGTCTCCAGATCATATTGAGGCTTCTACCTTGTCTGGCCACTCTGCCATCAATGTCACCATGACGCCAGACAGCTACCTCCTCCTGTGCGAATCCATCTCCGCGCATCGGACGCCGAGCCTCCACAGCGCCATGCCGCCGATATCCGCCGCCATCAATGTGCGAGATGAAGCACCGCTCCACCATCCCCCATCCATCACTTGCTCCAAAACGATGCTCCCAGGAAGGAAAGCGATAAAACAACATCATCATCGGATCCGGTAGACCCAGATCTAGGGTTTCCCCGGAGCATCCCGAGCCTGATGACGCAGACTGCAACAACGATGCCTCGACAAGGGAACGACATCTAAGACGCCGCCATCGTCCGCCATGACCGTAATCGGCGTGATTTTCATCGGCAGTTGCTCCACCAGACGTACGCCGCCGACGTCGCTGGTCCCTTCAACCGGAGTAAACTCCAAAACAATGCCCTAAAGAGGGATTACGACACAAAAACGCCACCATCGCTCGATCCCAAGGAGATCTAGGGTTTCCCCCGGAGCTGCCTGCGCTGTCAAGGACCAGACAAGGGTAGAATCCTGAGGGATCTGCCCAGCTGTCGATGAGTCGCACCCGCCATCGTGCCGACGGTAGTCCAGCGATCAAGGCCCACGCTTGGGCATAGATCCGGCTGCGCCGCCGCAAACCGATCCGGTCACGCCGCCGCCATCCCTGGCGACTGCGACGCACCAGATCGCGAGATCTTCTACCGTGGGGGAGTGAAGTCGCCGAGGCGCCGCCACCACCCGCCGTGGCGTCCGGCCCGCCGCCACGCTCCGGCCCGGGGGCGCCGGCCTGCGCCAGCCCTACACGAGCGAGAGGGCCCGAGTCCCCGCCGCCGCCGGCGACGGCAAGGCTTCTCCTGGCCGCGCCGTTGGGCGGCGGTGAGGGAGGAGGAGGAGGAGAGGGGGAGGGCCGGCCGACGGGATCTGGGGGCCTCCCGGCCGCCCACGCGGGGGGGGGGGGGGGGGGGGGGGGCGGGGGCGACTCGGGAGTGGGAGGAGGATAGGATAGATACCCTGTCTACTCGGCCGGCCGGCCGGGTGGAGCCGTGGAGACGCTGTCGGGTGATGGATGTGTGCTGCGTCTGGGTGCCAGCTAGCATGCCTGGTGCTACCGTCGGTAAACCGGAGTGTCTCCCTGGGCTCGCTGGACTCATCTCTGCCACCAGCGACGTCTCTACTTTAATTTGTTTTCCACACGCTAGTTTTCACATCATTTCCTTTTTTTTCGCGGAGACATCGTTTCCTTTTTGATCTTGCCTTCTTTTCTTCTTCTTTTTTCGGATCCAACATTACGTGCTGGTTCTATATCTTATCAATAATAAATGAGAAATACAATAGTATTGGGCTCACACCAGCATATTTCAACAACATTAACCCACCAAAACATCTAGAGAAAAAGTGATGACACGGAAATTAAACAAAACGCCGAAGCAATGAGTAATCAACTCTCGCTTGACAACACAAGGACAACAATAACAGTTATGCGAAAACATCGCCTCAATGAAGGGAACAATGCGCAAACTCGCTATCGCCGGATGCAACCATAAAAAGGTAGGTCATGTATTTTCATCGTAAATATCAAGCCCGGGAAAACTCCAAGCAATGACTGCAACCAGGTAATGGCACGAAGAACCGCCACTACCAGTGCAACAACATAAGGTTACATTTAGGGTTTTCTCCTTGAACTCAAAACCACATACCCCAGTAGCACCACCGAATCAAAGTCATTCCACCATGCCGGCAGACTTTGCAAGAAATACCTCCTGGCCTAGACCTGGATGACATGTCCAGTGCCCAGTCATACATCTTGTTGTTGCAAAAGGGATGTGAACATTGCCATGCGACCGATAATCATCCCTGCAAAAGCAGGGTGCTGATCCAGGACAGGACGACAGTTATGCCATGGTGATTTCATACACTCATGGGAACAATACGTGAGCCAAATCTTGTAGTGCACTGTCTACTACAACTATGTGATGTCCCCTTTCACTGGTTACCAATCAGTATCGAACGCATTCTATAAGCATGCCCCCTGACGAATAGGCATCATATCGATATGCTCTTGGTGTACGTTCCACAAATGCGGGACACATAATTAATAGTACAAAGCCCTTCAATGTTTCATATCACCGTTTTAAGCAACAAAATGGATGGGATAGATGCATCCATGGTTCAAAGAAGAAAGGGGAAGAGGAAACCGTGTCTCCCGGTAGGCCACTGAGCAACAACAGTACTAGCACTACGACAATCCATATGTGTGCACATCCCTTATTCATTAGTTTTTTGTATGTACGTCCAGTTATATGCAAATGACACATAAGATACGTACATGCAAAGGGCGCCATAAACGGCGCTGCAAGGCCCGTTTAGTTAGCTTTTGTTAGTTGGATAGTTCATTCCCCTCCCCCCAAAACACCTTTATTAAACTATTAAACTGATAAGTGGGCTTACACGGGATTAAATAGAACCTGGTTTACATCCCTTAAGAGCAAGTACAATAATGGGCTTATAGCCCGCTTACATGGCACTTTTGCCGAGAGACATGAAAAAATGATGGGAGTGGACTCTCATGCAAGAGCCTAACTATATGCATACTCTTAGGCAATGTAATAAATATGAAGAAAGAGGTAAAGAAAAGGTGAAAAAAATGCCGTACTCTTATAGCTAGCCAACCTTCTAGCTAACCTTATAGCCAACCTTATTATATGACACTAGTAGAAAAGGGGGCAATGGTCCAGGCCGGGTCAGCCCATTAGTCCCGGTTCAGTCCAGAACCGGGACCTATGGGGGCATTGGACCCGGTTCGTGAGCCCCGGGCGACGGCCGGGCCACGTGGGCCATTGGTCCCGGTTCGTCTGGACCTTTTGGTCCCGGTTGGTGGGACGAACCGGGACCAATGGACCTCGCTCCTGGCCCATCATCATTGGTCCCAGTTGGTGGCTTGAACCGGGACCAAAGGTTGCCCTTTAGTCCCGGTTCATGCCACGAACCGGGACCAATGAATTGCCTATATATACCGCTCGCCCGCGAGCAAAGCACTTCACTGCTCTGCTTTTTTGCCCGGCCGTTGGAGAGCTTTGTGGTGCTCTAGCTCACCTCCTATGCACACGAGGTGTTCGATGGAATGCCCGAGCCACACTACTTAACTTTCTCCTCTCCAAGCTCGACCTCCAAACTCCATTTTCCTCAATATTTGTCTAGGTTTAGCGGTCTGTCACGTCCCGTCTCCGTCTTCACCGTCGTCGATCGCTCGCGCCGACCTCATCGCCGACACCACCGTGGTGAGCCTCTTGTTCTTATCTTCTTTCTGAAAGTAAATATATTCTTACTTGTATGTTTGGATAGATACTTGTATTGTTTTATTACTTTTATTATTGCATCTTATATAGTGCGATGGTTTGGGTATCCGCCCACGTCGGCCCTCGTCCTGTCTATGATTCGGATGTGGTATATATTATCTTTTCATAACTATTGGTTCATTTATTGTTTATGAAAATTATGCCGACCAACCTCACATAGATTTTATTTATCTAGGAGGTTATTGAACCGGAAATTCCAACCGACCCTATTGTTGAGAGGTTAAATTTAGTTGAAGAAGAAAATAATTTCTTGAAGGAAAAAATAAGAAAAATTGAGGAGAAGAAGATGATATTGGAGTTGCATGTTGCGGATGTCGTCGATGATCACAAGATCAAGATGGATGCAATGTGCTTGAAGATTAGAAAGATTAGAAAATATGCCATTCATACCGAGACTTGGTATCATTATGTCGTTGGATCAGTTGTTACCTTGGTTGCGGTTATGATCACATTTGTTTTCGCATTGAAATGTTTTACATAGTTTCAACGTATGGTTTAATTAATTTAGATGCTCTGCAGAGCTTTATGTTGTTAGATGAGAACTATGTATGCACTTTGGTTTTAATGTGATGATGAACTTCTATTAATTTGGTCACTTAATTATATCTATTCATGATGTTCTGTAATGATTTTTGACACACTTAATTATATATAATGCACGCAGATGAACCGGCAATGGATGTACGGTGAAAGACACACCTCCGAGTACATTAAGGGCGTGCATGATTTTCTCGAAGTGGCTGAGGCAAACAAGCAGAATGATTTTATGTGTTGTCCATGCTCTATGTGTGGGAATACGAAGTCTTACTCTGACCGGAAAATCCTTCACACCCACCTGCTTTACAAGGGTTTCATGCCACACTATAATGTTTGGACGAGGCACGGAGAAATAGGGGTTATGACGGAAGACGGCGAAGAAGAAGAATACGATGACAACTATGTGCCCCCTGAATACGGTGATGCTACTGAAGATCAAGAGGAACCAGACGATGTGCACGATGATGCTGCAACGGGCGAAGATGCTGAAGATCAAGAGGAACCAGACGATGTGCCCGATGATGATGATCTCCGCCGGGTCATTGTCGATGCAAGGACGCAATGCGAAAGTCAAAAGGAGAAGCTGAAGTTCGATCGCATGTTAGAGGATCACAAAAAAGGGTTGTACCCCAATTGCGAAGATGGCAACACGAAGCTCGGTACCATATTGGAATTGCTGCAGTGGAAGGCAGAGAATGCTGTGCCTGACAAAGGATTTGAGAAGCTACTGAAAATATTGAAGAAGAAGCTTCCAAAGGATAACGAATTGCCCGACAGTACATACACAACAAAGAAGGTCGTATGCCCTCTAGGATTGGAGGTGCAGAAGATACATGCATGCCCTAACGACTGCATCCTCTACCGCGGTGCGTACAAGGATCTGAATGCATGCCCGGTATGCGGTGCATTACGGTATAAGATCAGACGAGATGACCCTGGTGATGTTGACGGCGAGCCCCCCAGAAAGAGGGTTCCTGCGAAGGTGATGTGGTATGCTCCTATAATACCACGATTGAAACATCTGTTCAGAAACAGAGAGAATGCCAAGTTGATACGATGGCACAGTGAGGACCGTAAGAAAGACGGGAAGTTGAGAGCACCCGCTGACGGGTCGCAGTGGAGAAAAATCAAGAGAAAGTACTGGGATGAGTTTGCAAGTGACCCAAGGAACGTATGGTTTGCTTTAAGCGCGGATGGCATTAATCCTTTCGGGTAGCAGAGCAGCAATCACAGCACCTGGCCCGTGAGTCTATGTATGTATAACCTTCCTCCTTGGATGTGCATGAAGCGGAAGTTCATTATGATGCGAGTTCTCATCCAAGGCCCTAAGCAACCCGGCAACGACATTGATGTGTACCTAAGGCCATTAGTTGAAGAACTTTTACAGCTGTGGAATGGAAATGATGTACGTACGTGGGATGAGCACAAACAGGAGGAATTTGACCTAAAGGCGTTGCTGTTCGTGACCATCAACGATTGGCCCGCTCTCAGTAACCTTTCAGGACAAACAAACAAGGGATACCATGCATGCACGCACTGTTTACTTGACACCGATAGTATATACCTGGGAAGCTGCAGGAAGAATGTGTACCTGGGCCATCGTCGATTTCTTCCGACCAACCATCAATGTCGAAAGAAAGGCAATCATTTCAAAGGCGAGGCAGATCACCGGAAGAAGCCCACCATGCATACCGGTGATCACGTACTTGCTATGGTCAATGATTTACATGTAATCTTTGGAAAGGGTCCCGGCGCACTAGCTGTTCCGAATGACGCTGAGGGACACACACCCATGTGGAAGAAGAAATCTATATTTTGGGACCTACCCTACTGGAAAGACCTAGAGGTCCGCTCTTCAATCGACGTGATGCACGTGACGAAGAACCTTTGCGTGAACCTGCTAGGCTTCTTGGGCGTGTATGGAAAGACAAAAGATACACCTGAGGCACGGGAGGACCTGCAACATTTGCACGAAAAAGACGGCATGCCTCTGAAGCAGTATGAAGGTCCTGCCAGCTACGCTCTTACGAAAGAAGAGAAAGACATCTTCTTTGAATGCCTGCTCAGTATGAAGGTCCCGACTGGCTTCTCGTCGAATATAAAGGGAATAATAAATATGCCAGAGAAAAAGTTCCAGAACCTAAAGTCTCATGACTGCCATGTGATTATGACGCAACTACTTCTGGTTGCATTGAGGGGCCTTCTACTGGAAAACGTCTGATTAGCCATTGTGAAGCTATGTGCATTCCTCAATGCAATCTCTCAGAAGGTGATCAATCCAGAAATCGTACCAAGGCTAAGGAGTGATGTGGCGCAATGTCTTGTCAGTTTCGAGCTGGTTTTCCCACCATCCTTCTTCATTATCATGACGCACGTCCTAGTTCATCTAGTCGACGAGATTGTCATTCTGGGGCCCGTATTTCTACACAATATGTTCCCCTTTGAGAGGTTCATGGGAGGCCTAAGAAATATGTCCGTAACCGTGCTAGGCAAGAAGGAAGCATCTCCATGGGCCATCAAACAAAGGATTTCATCGGGTTTTGTGTTGACTTCATTCCTGGCCTTAAAAGATAGGTCTCCCTAATTAAATCGCGGTATGAGGGGAGACTGACTGGAAAATGCATGCTTGGAAGGGACTCAATAATATGCAGCGACGGATATTCTTGGTATCAAGCACACTACACAGTTCTACAGAACTCTACCTTGGTGACCCCGTATGTCGATGAACACAAGAACAGTCTGCGCTCCAAACACCCGGAGCAGTGCGACGACTGGATTACATGTGAACACATCAGGACTTTCAGCAGTTGGTTGGAAACACGTCTCATAGGTGAGAACACTGTTTGTGATGAGCTGTACTTGTTGTCCAGGGGACCATCTTTGACTGTATTGATTTACAAAGGATACGAGATAAATGGGAATACATTTTACACGATTGACCAAGATCAAAAGAGCACCAACCAAAACAGCGGTGTCCGCTTTGATGCAACAACCGAGAGGGGAAAGGACACAATCTTGGGTACACTGACGAACCGTTCGTCCTAGCCAATGATGTGCACAGGTTATCTATGTGAAGGACATGTCTACCAGACCGAGAAAAAAAAGATAAGGAAGCGAATACATCATACGATGAGCCAAAGCGCCACATAGTTCTTTCAGGAAAAAGGGACATCGTGAGAGTGGAGGGCAAGACAGACATGTCTGAAGATTATGAAAAGTTTCATGAGATTCCTCCCTTCAAAGTCAAGGCTGACCCCAGCATCCTGATAAACGATGAAGATTATCCATGGTTACGGCGCAATAAGCAAATGACACAAGCGAAGAAAAAGTGAAGACTTTCTCCCGCAACTATTATGATGATACCATGCCAACTTTGTAACAGACGAGTATAATACCATTGTCCGTTTTGTACATGCACATGCTATGTGGGTGAAATTATGATACCATGCCAACTTTCAATTTTTTCAGAGTTCATTTGAAATGCTTTAATGTCTTATGGTTCGGCCCTCGTAATACCATTAATCCCGGTTCGCTCCTTGTCAACTATGTTCTCACCAAGAACACTCTCAAGAGGGCAGCCACGTGGGCCATTGGTCCCGGTTCGTCTGGACCTTTTGGTCCCGGTTCCACGCCCGAACCGGGACCAATGCGCCTCGCCCCTGGCCCATGACCATTAGTCCCGGTTTGTGCCACAAACCGGGACTAAAGGGTTGGTCTTCGTTGCGCTCAGAGTTTAGCCCCACCTCGCCAACCGAAGGGCGCTCACACCCGTTTATAAGCTCGTCCCTCTCTGCCTTGCTGAGCTCCTCTCAAAGTGAAAATAGATGCCCCTATACAGGGAATTTGACCTAAATTCAAAGTGAATTTCTCTGAGATTCATAGAAATTTATTATGAATTTTCTCTATAGGCGCATCTATGTTCATTTTTTAGTAAAGTTAATCACAAACTTGTGATTCACACAAATTTCAAAGAATTCAAATTTTAACTATTCAAATTTGAAAACTAATGGCACTAACATAAAGTTTATAATTTTCCTAAAACTAATGGCACTAACAGAAAGTTTATAATTTTGCTGACCTAAAAGCAAAAAGAATTAAAAAATAAAGCAAAAAGCAAAAGAAAATAAATAATGCAGAAAACAAAACAAAAAAACTGGAAACAAAATAAAAATAGCAACAATAAGTATTTTGTTGTAAGTAGAAACAAAATAAAATAAATAAAGCAACAAAGAAAACAAAAAACTAAAAAAATGTTTTCAAATTTGTAAAGTAATGACACTAACAGAAAGTTTATAATTTTTCTAAAACTAAAAGAAAAAAAAATAAAAAATAAATCAAGAAAAAAGAAAATAAACAATGTAGAAAACAAAACAAAAAAATGAATTTTTTTTTAAAAATAGCAAGAATAAGTATTTTTTTGTAAGTAGAAACAAAATAAAATAAATAAAGCAAGAAAGAAAACAAAAACAAAAAAATTGTTTTCAAATTTGAAAACTAATGGCACTAACAGAAAATTTATAATTTTTCTAAAACTAAAAGCAAAAAGAATTAAAAAAATAAAGCAAAAAAACAAACAAAAATAAATAATGCAAAAAACAAAACTAAAAGACTAAAAAAACTACCACCTATTGGGCTACCACGGCCTGAATACGACTAGAAACCCAACCTGGGCCAGGATTCAGGCCCACAGAAGGCCCAATAGGCCCACAACAGCATAGTGTGAGATTATGCCTGAAAGCCTGCAGTTGAGAGGAGCTCGAGAGGGTAGGCGCAACAATGCTTATAAACCACTATCGAGCCCTCTCAACTAGCAAGGTGGGACTAAACTTTGTCCGCTACGCGGGCAACATAGGGGCCTTTGACCCCGGTTGGTGGCACCAACCGGGACTAAAGGTGGGGCAAAGGGGGCATTGGTCCCGTTTCGTGCCACGAACCGGGACCAATGGCTTTTCTATATAAGCAAAGACTTAGCCTTTTTCACTTCATCTCTGCAGTTGCCCGCGCCGACGCCGTCGCCAGGCTGCCCGATTCACACCCCGCCGACGTCGTCGCCGCCCCGTCGCCGGCCGCGCCCTGCGCCGTCACCACCCCGCGCCACCCCGCGCCTTCGCGGTCATCTCCCGCCGCCACCCCGACGCCGTCGCCGCCCGCGTCATGCCCCGACGCCGTCGCCGCTCCGCCGACGCCGTCGCCGCCACTCCCCACGCCCCTGCTCGCCCCGACGCCGCCTGCCGCTCGCCCCTGCCCGCCCCGACGCCGCCCTTGTGAGCACCGCGCGCCCCTGCCGGCCCCACCGCCGCCGTCGTTGTTTTTAGTTATATATATATATGCTATTTTTACATGTTTTTAGATGTTTTTATATTTTCACATATGTATGTACGTATTTTTTTAGATATTTGTATTTCTTATGTATGTTCATATATGTATGTATGTATTTTTTACATGTTTTTTGTATGAATGTATGTATTTTTTCAATTGTAATACGCATGGTGTTCTAAAAATACATTAATTTTAGTACATTAATGTTCTCTGATTTACTACATTAATTTTAGGTTAGTTTCATTTTTAGAGAAGTTTTATATATTTAGGAAGAAGGAAGAGAAGGAAGGAGGAAGAAGAAGAAAAAGTTTTATATATGCAAAAGTTACATTTTTAGAAAATTTTTATATATCTAGCTAGAAAGAAGGAAGAAGAAGAAAAAGAAGGAGAGGAAAAAGGAAAATAAGAAGAGGAAGAAAGGAGAAGAAGAGGAGAGGAAGAAGAGGAGAAATAAGTAAGAAGAGGAAAAAAGAAGAAAAAGAAGAGGAGAAGAAGAAAGGAACAGAGGAGAAGAAGAAAAAAATAGAAATATTCTATTTTTTTTCTTCTTCTCTATTCCTTTCTTCTTCTCCTCTTTTTTTTCTTCGATCTTCTCTTCTGTCGTCGTTGATATACCCCTTTCGATAACTTCAACACGAGGGAGAAGAAGAAAAGGAAGAGAAGAAGAAGAAGAAAGGAATAGAGGAGAAAGAAGAAAAAAATAGAACTCCTTTTTTCTTCTTCTTTTTTTCTTCGATTGCTTCTCTTCTATTCCTTTCTTCTTCTCCTCTTTTTATTTCTTCTTTTGTCTTCTTATTTTTTATCGGGTATGTCGTTGTCGATATACCCCCTCCCGAGAAACTTCAACACGAGGGGGGGGGGGGTACCGATACCCCCTCCCCGATAACATTATTTTCCCATGTATATGTATGCCGCGTCGTTGTCGATATAACCCCCTCCCGGATAACTTCGACATGAGGGGCGGTCGATATATATACCCCTCTCGACCGTGATAACTTATACCACGGCAGCACCCCCCTCGGCCCTCTCGCTCGACCAAAACTCTAGAGGACACCCAAACCCTAGAGAAAAAACGATGTTGGTCTTCTACCCCCTCCCGCCGCGCCCCTACCCGACAAACTTTCTCGAGGCCACCCAAATTTACCAAGTTAAAAGAGCGTTGTCGTCGAGGCCACCCCAAACCCTTGAAGCGTTGTGTCGAGGCCACCCCAAACCCTTGAAGCGTTGTCTAGGCCACCCCAAACCCTTGAGAAGCAGCGTCGAGACCACTAACATGATTCCTTATTGTGATTAGCTAGCTAGTTCTACGTTTGCCACTAATATATATCCATCTGTACCATATTTGAATAATAATTGACATGTTGTAAATGTTTGCAGAAACTATGGAGCACTCCCAAGATGAAGCAACAGAAGCGATGTTGGGGGACATAATCGCACAAGGAAGTGATGTCGTTGCGTCATTTCTCAACGACACCGATGGTCAGGAAGGACTGGGTGAAGAAGAGGGCTATGTTCATGATGGCTCCGGCCCATTAATGCCGGTACAAGAAGAGGGCTATGTTCATGATGGCTCCGGTGACCCAATGGAGGTACAAGGAGACCTGTTGACTGCTCCGGTGACCGAACTGAGTCCGGCCAGGTATATATATATATATATATATATATATATATATATATATATATATATATATATATTAGTTAAGCCCGTGTTGACTAGTTAATTGATGCATTCATTGTTTTGGTATATGTACACATATTAATTAACTCTCGTCTTTCTTCCTTTTTCTAGCCCTCCGGATCGAGCACAACTTCGGTAAGGAGACGAGGCCGGAAGAAAAAGTTGAGATTGGATGAAAGGTTTGAGATCACAGCAATCGCGCCCGACGGTGAACCGATTGAACCCATCCGGACAAAGAACGCATTTTCTGCTCAGTGCGGGGTTTTTGTTAGGGACAAGATCCTGATCAGCATCCACCAATGGTATAAGCCTAAGGAGGAAGACCCTGAGGTGTCTTATGTCAATGATATGCAGAAAGATGATCTTTGGACTGAGCTGAAGGCAAATTTCACCCTACCGCCAGAGGAGGATCTGGAGAAGCCAGTTAAAGATGAATTAATCAAGTCTTGTGCCCTTAAGAAGATGGAAAGCCTATTCAGGAGGTGGAGGAAAGAGTTGAACAAGTTTGTCGACAAAGAAGAGACACTAGAATTCATCGGCAAATATGAGAAGATCAAAGATCACTGGCCCGCATTTGTGGCCCACAAGACATTGGAAAAGAGTAAGAAGATGTCGGCGACAAACAAGCAAAATGCTGCGAAGAAGAAGTTTCACCATTGCACGGGGTCAGGTGGCTACCTCACAGCCCGGCCTAAGTGGTCCAAGGCTGAGAATGATCTGCTTGATAATGGGATCGAACCAGGGACAATGAACTGGCCAGACCGTTGCCGTACTTGGTTCTTCGGGGCTGGCGGAACCTTGGACCCTGTATCAGGGAAGTTTAGTTGGACAGACGAGCAACTGAAAATACCAGTCAACAAGCTTCTGCACTATATCGATGCAGCGCAGCAAGGGACGTTTGTTTTAGACAGGGAGAAGGACGAGCTCACAATGGCCCTCGGGAATCCTGAGCACCCTGGACGGACACGAGGCACGCGAGGCTCCATTCTGTGGAAGGTTGGTTTTCCGGACGCAGGGGGTTATAAAACCCAGGAGAGGAGGAAGAAACTGGAGCAGAGCCAACTGCAGGCGCTGCACGAAAGGGTAATGGGGCTAGAGGAACGAGAAGCAGATCGCAGCAAACGACCTGCCGAAACTTCCCCCGAAGCTACCCCGCCATCTCAGCGGAGAAGCAGCGTGGCTTCCACCGAGCTCCTTCAGCCGGAGCATGTCTTGACGGCTCTTGCCAGCTATCCCGTGGATGCTATCACGGAGTCTCAAAATTACCACATTATGACGCTATGGATGAATTTGAAGGTCAAGACGGCTGTTGGCTCTGTTTATCCTACTGAACCCGACGCAACTTTTCACTACCGGCCGATTCCAGAAGGATATGCTAGGGTGATGGTGGATGAAATAACGGAGGGATTTGAGGACCTCCAGCTTGACCACCCTACGGGTGAAGGGGATACTAGGTTGGGTTCTGCTCTGAAGACTCCATGCCTATGGCGGAAGGAGCTCATTAACCTTCCAAACTGGACGCCTCCACCTCCTCCTCCTCCTCCTCCGGTGAGTCAGGGCACTCCGCCTCCTCCACCACCTCCTCCTCCGGCGAGTGACGATCAGGGCACTGGGCCTCCTTCTCCGGCGCGTGGCGGCACTCCGCCTTCTTCTCCACCCGCGCCGGCGCGCCCGAGCAGCTAGCAGCCTCCTCCTTCTCTGCCTCGCCAGCAAGGGCGGAAGAGATCCGCCGCCGCCCCGGCTGCTCCGGCGCGTCGTAGTCCTTCTCCTCCGCCTCGTAAGCAAGCACGAAAGAAGACAGACGCTACAGCCGCTCCATGTGCTCCGGCGTCTAGCAGTACAGCCAGAGGCGGGAGGCAATACAGATACAGTCCTTCTCTCAAGCCTCTAGAGAATTTACCGTATGAGAGTACCGAGGAGGAAAATGCGAAGATCGTGCGGGCCGAAGTGGACGACTTCTTTGAGGACTGAAAGCAAAGAGACATCCACCTCCGGAGGAGAAGGTAGACCCGGTGAAAGCAAAGCGCACTCTCGATGCCCTGAGGAAACCAGCAAAGTCTTCGCCGAGAACCAACTATGAGCGCATTACTGAACAGACATATCTCCAAGCGGAGCTGTCGGGAAGTACTGTCAGACATCAAAGGTCAAAAGAACGAGCAGCTGTGAAAAATATTGCCCAGCTCGGCGAGCAAGCAAATCAATCGTACCCCGCGCTCAATGTGTCTAGCGACATCATCGCTAATGCTCCAGGGACGGTGCCCGGTTATAGCAATCTTAGAGATTACTTGCCTGACAATGTACATTTTGATTTCATGGAGGTGGAGGAACACAGATACAAGTACGGGAAGCCTCTCGTCAAAGATGAAAAATCTCTAACAACGATGATGCGAAGATTCCACAATTGGTACATGAAAACCTGCAGAGAGTCTGGGGGACGAATAGTTTGTATCTGAGAATTAAAGAGGAGCACGACCTCGTTGGAACTGATCTGTTGCCTGTTCCATTTGAGGAGTTCTTCAAGTTCTTCAATCAAAAGGCCCTCGATAAATTAACGGTCTTTTCCTACTGTCTGTAAGTACTATTTTTGTCATTAAGTCTCTATATATAGCTCAGCTCTTTCATTGCATGTATTTATAATTAATTATCCTCAATATATTATGCAGATTGAAGATCGTCGAGTGCAGAAAACAAGAAATGTATGATATTAGGTTCATTAACACAAATATCATAAATGAAATTCAGGTTAAAAAGCACGCCGAAGAGGCCGAGGCCAACTTGCTACAATCGTTGATCAAAAATCAAAACAAAGATACTATACTCTTTCCTTACAATTTCGAGTGAGTGTTACTGTCGTGTGCATATTCGGTTTCCCTTATTACTCGAGCGAGGTTATAATAATGTAATTGATGAGTTATGCATGCATGCGTAGCTTCCACTATGTTTTTCTGGAGATTAAGCTTGAGCGGGGACTAGTAACCGTCTTAGACTCGAGACGAAAAGATCCCGAAACCTATGCGGACATGACTAAATTGCTCAACAAGTAAGTTCAATCAATCATTATCGCACCATATCGGCAACTTTTTGTTCATTTCCTAATATCTCAAGTAATAATAATTATTTTCTTTTTTTTGCAGGGTTTGGAAATAGTTCACCGCAGAAGCTCCGGGACTGCCGAAGGAGCTGCGATATACATACCCGAAAGTAAGTACTACTGGCTAGCTAGTTGCGCGCATCTCCCCTTGATTCTATAGCTATACTTTCATCAATGCCATTTATAATGCTTCATTATCAGTTTGATTGACCTCTATTTCTCGTAAAGTGCTTGTGGCAGGAACAAGGGAATGATTTCTGTGGATACTACGTATGCGAGTTCATCTACAACGTGACTTTGAAAAACAAGCGGGGCTACTCTAAAAGACAATATGAAGTGCGTAAGCAATAATATTCACAATTTCATTTTATTACACCATCATTTCTGTTGAGTTTCAGTCATATATATATATATATATATATGTATTAATTAACCCCCTTCTTCATATTAGACGTGGCAGATGCGGAATGAACTCCTAGGACAAGATCGCATGAAAGCAATTCAAGAGGAATTGGCCGGATTCTTTCTTGACCACGTCATCAATAAAGCCGGAGTATACCATGTGGAAGTTGATTTCAATTGCTAGGGGATTGTAATTAAGAGATCTTATACATATTGTACATGTATGTAGCCAGTAGCGTCGGATAGATAGTACGAAAACTTGTTGTTCGACCAATCTCT
This sequence comes from Triticum aestivum, assembly GCF_018294505.1. Lineage (NCBI taxonomy): Eukaryota > Viridiplantae > Streptophyta > Magnoliopsida > Poales > Poaceae > Triticum > Triticum aestivum. The sequence continues at coordinate 693,647,757 of NC_057803.1, forward strand.
CGGAGAAGGAGAGGTCGATCGATCACTTCTCTCGGTATGCATGACGAACTTCTGTACCTAATGGTTCCCTTCATTTTCTTACTAGCTAGCGTGTCGAGGGCATCTCTATGTATAGTACTTAGCATCGACCAAGCACGGACATAAGAGAGGACACTTCTCTCTATTAATTAGCTAGCTAACATAATATATGAAACACCTAAATTAAGCCCCCAAAACCCCCAACCCCCCTCCCCTTCAAAAAAAAAACAAAAACCCTAGCCACTGAAATGCTGACGCGTGAATGTCTTTTGGTCCCGGTTGGTGCCAGGTCCTCTTGCCTGGGCTCGGCGCACCGACCACGTGGAGGCCCATCTGTCCCGGTTCGTGTTAGAACCGGAACAAAAGGTCTAGGGCATTAGTAACGACCCTTTAGTCCCGGTTCAAGAATCGGGACAAAAGGCCCTCACCAACCGGGACTAATAGGTGTTTTTCTACTAGTGTGAGTGACTATAACTGATGACTATATATGACATGGCAACAATATATGGCCAGCAGGTGGCTATACTATTAGCCATGCTCTAATTCCCCATGGAGGCATGCCGACTATAGTAGAGGCAATGATGTCCACCCACCAATCCCATCCCATTCCATCCTATCCATGTAATCTGCCGCTGAAATACTGCCTCGAAAAATCGTGTCTTTCCGCATCGCCACGATAGACGAGCAGAAATTAACCGGCTGGCCAGTGCACCTTTCTTGTAAAAGATGAGAAAAATTGCCGTCACTCAAATCAATCCATCATTGCCGGTAAAACTCGTCATCACGTGCACTGGGCGCGTTACAGATTGACACACTCGGGTTGGTTTGGATTAGTTTAGATTAGATCCAGCCGCACGTCGTCTGCCGAATCCATACACCTATCTGTGTTCTGCCTGCCGTCGTTGACAACATTCTTGATTAATTTAACTTGTCGTTTGGTACGGACGGTGACTTGCCGATCGACTCCTGCAGCAGCAACAGTGAGGCATGCATAGCTCGTCCGATGCGTGCATCCACGGAGACACAGACACGGAGTAGTGGTGGTAACAGATCGATCTTCAGGTGTAGGTAGTAGGCAGGCGCCGTGCTATTACCCAATTTCAAAGGAAAAGAAAGGAGAGAGGGCGGAGCAGTACGTAGGGGCGTTTGGAGTGGCAGGACACATCAAGGCGGGAGTGGCCATTAACGGGACGACACAGCTCGCACACGATTACCCAATTTTTTTCCTATCATCTTTCCTCTGGGGGGATTGGGGATAAGATTAAGGATATGAGGTTGAGTAATGATACTCAGTGTGTTGGTGTAGATGCTAGGACTGTGCAAAAACATATGGAAAAAAATAAGGTACATCTCATAACCCCTTTATTTGGGGATGAGGATCTTGATTTTGGGGAAATTGAAATGCAAAAAACCCCAATTGCAGCCTATTTGGCTTGGAAAGAGGGAAAGTTGAGGGGATTTGGTCCTGAGGAAAAGTTGAGACCCATGTTCCTTTTGGGGGGCTCGGTTGGGAGAGGTTTAAATCTGGATGTGGATGTGGGCCTGCCATGGTGGAGGCCTGGTGGTTTGGGGCCTAGCCCAGCCCAAAAAGGGGAGAGGGCCCTGGTTGGTATAAAAGAGGGAGTGGAGATGAGTGGGAAGCAATCCTATCTTTTAGGGTTTCCCCCTCACCCCCCCCCCTCGCCGCCACAAGAAGAAGCAATGTCAGGAAATTTCGGCAGGGGATTTGGAGCCCAGAGATTCAATCGAGGAGGAGGGAATGGGCACATAGGAGGGAGGTTCAACAATGCTGACGGGGGAGGGGGATGGATAGGAGGCAGACATGCCTTCCCAGGGGGATCTGGTGGTTTTGAGAGAGAAGATGGTCGATTTGGTGCTGGGAAGGGAGTGGGCAGAGATTCAGATGAAGAGGACTCTAGGGCTGAGAGGAATGAAGAGAATTTGGTGTGGCAAGCTAAGGCAGGGAAAAAAGATGAAGGGGAAGAGATCGCAAGGAGGGCTAGGGAGAAGCAGGAGGTGTTGTGCTGGAAAAAGATATGAACAAAGATCAGATGACGCAGCCAGATCAGCATCAGCAACAACTGTTGCTGACTTCTCTACTTTCTCAGTTGGTGCAGGGGATGAAAAACAATGAGAAAAATCAGATTGAAGGGATGCTTGAAAATCAGTCTGGGAAAGTGCTTGGGAAAGAGAGCCACAGGAAAGATGAAAGAGGATCTGATGGGCATCAAAGAGTTGACAAGGGGGCTGAACAGGGGTCTGGTTTGGAAATGAAGAAACAGGGAGGAAGAAGCAGCTGGCAACAAGGTTTTGAGGAGAGCAAGAAAAACTTTGACAGGTTTAGCAAACAGGTGTGTGGTAAGTGCAAAGATCCTAGAGACGCCACCAAGGAATGCGGGGTGGGACATTGTTTGATCTATGGCAGAGATAGCCATATTACTGGAGAATGCAATTTGCTGAAACAAGTTAAGCCAGTTCCAAAATATGTAGGATATGCTGCTAAAGGACTAGGGATTCTACTGGTATAGAGCTATAAGGATGTCCTGGTAGCTGAGCACACCAATCCTTTGGGGGGGGGGTCATAAGAAAAGGGAAGATCAATGAAACTGAGCTTGTGAAAGCTTTAGGAGAAATGTTTGATTGGGGATGGCAATGGAGAGTGGGGGAGTTTGGGAAAAATGGATACATGATGAGATTTCCCAACAAGGCAAAACTGGTGGAGTTGGCCAAGTTCAATGATTTCAACCTGTTGGGGACAGGGGTGGTAATCAAAGTTCAACCTTGGTCTTTAGATCATCAGGCTGTTGGGAAAATGCACACAATATGGATCAAGCTGGCCAAGGTTCCTGATTGTTTTAGACATTTCTTAGTCATTTGTGAGGTTGCTGTTGCAGTTGGACCTGTCCTGGAGATTGATATGGACACTATAAGCGAGGAGAAAATTAGAGCAAAATGTGGGATTAGGGATGTGGATAAAGTACCATCTCAAGTGGAGATTACTTCCCCTGATCTCCTTATGTTCAGAATTGGGGTAGAGGCTGAGAAGGTGGTGGAAATTGGTTGGTACAAGGAAGAGAAGAGAAAGAATGACAACAATAATATCTCAGAAGTGGGAGAGGAAGAGATTGAAAACAGGAAGAGGACTAAGTTGGAAGAGACTGAATACAAGGGGGTTTCTGTGGGATGCTTATCCCTGAAACAGAGTGAGGAGATAGATGGGATAATTGAGAGAATGAGATCATAGATGGAAGAAAACATGATGCAATGGCAAAGTGAAATGACTTCAGAGAGAAGAAAATGGCAAAAAGAAAGTGAAATCATGCTCAGTAAAATAAAAACCCTAGAGGAAGACAAAGTCAGAAACAATGCACTTTGGGCAAAAAGTGAGAAAAGAATCAAAGAGCTGGAGAATATTCAGATGGAGCTGTAAGAGTTAAGTAGAAAACAACAAGAAGAAATTCAGAAGCTAGCACAAGAGGCTGCCAATAGAGAGGAATATGAAATGGAGTTAACAAATATGGACCTTGAAGATTATGAGAAAGGAACTCAGGAGAAAAAGGAAGAGACTGATTTTGGGAAATATAATGAGCCCACTGATTACAATGCTAGTCAAGAGTCAATTGGGACATTGGGAGAGAAAATGACTGAGATACGTGGGAGTGAGATCCTGGATAAGGAGGGGGAGGAAAAATATGTTGAGATCAAGAGAAATCTCTAAAATAAAGGAAAGGAGGACAAGAAAATTGAAGATATGGCAAAAATCAGAGCGGAGGAGAGAGATAACTATAGTAAGAACTCTGATCTGGTAATTGCTAATGCTTCTTTGTTGCATATTAGTTCTTTGGTGGGAATTGATTTGGGTTTCTCAAGAGAGATGATTGATAAAAACATAGAGATTATTAATAAGATGGAGATAGCTAGAAGAGAGCTATACCTTCAAAATATTAAAAGAGAAAAAAGTGGTAGAGGATAAGAGGATTGTAAGGAGGAAGGAGATAATGAAAAAGATGTCCCAGTATATATAGATACTGGAGATATAAACTTAGAGGAACTCTGTTCAGATTTTGAACATTCTGATGCTAATATTGAGGAACAACAGATTAAGAAACTGAGAGGGATGCTCTCAGGAAAAAAAAGTGGCAAAAAAAGCTCACCAGCACTTGACTATGTGAAGCAACCAGTTGGGATTGGGGTCCTCCAAAGAAGAAGAAAAGGAAGGAGAACCTAGTAGAGATTTTTCTGATTCTTAATTAGGACAAATCTGTCAAAAAGATGAGAGGAGTTTTTTGGAATGTAAGGGGTATAGGACAGGATCACAAGAAGAGATACATTAGAGAAATGATTTTAGATCAGAAGCTAGACTTTACTGGGCTCTCTGAGACCGTAAAGCAAGACTTCACAAAAAATGAGCTACACAATCTGTGTGGAGGGAAAAATTACCAATGGAGTTGGAACCCACCTAGAGGCATGTCTGGAGGGATCTTGGTGGGAATTAATAAAGATGTTTTTGATATTGAGGCCATTGAAAAAGGACAATATTTTTTGAGAATGTTAGTGTTTGATAAGAATATTAAAATGCACTGGACTTAATAACTGTCTATGGGGATGCACAGAAGGAAGGGAAAGCCAGCTTTCTTGCTGAATTGGCAAGATTGTATCATGATAATTCCCTGCCTTGCTTGGTTGGGGGAGATTTTAACATTATTAGAAATGGGAAGGAGAAAAACAATCCTATGCTTAATGAACAATGGCCCTTTATGTTCAATGCTATTATTGAACAAGCAGGGCTAAGGGAATTGCCTCTGAATGGGAGAAAATACACTTAGGCTAATAATCAAGAAGACCCCACTTTTGAAAAAATGGACAGGGTGTTGATGTTGGAAATATGCCCTAGAGGCAATAATAAAAGTATTATTATATTTCATTGTTCATGATAATTGTCTTTTATTCATGCTATAACTGTATTATCCAGAAATCGTAATACACGTGTGAATACATAGACCTCAATATGTCCCTAGTGAGCCTCTAGTTGACTAGCTCGTTGTGATCAACAGATAATCATGATTTCCTGGCTATGGACATTGGATGTCGTTGATAACGGGATCACATCATTAGGAGAATGATGTGATGGACAAGACCCAATCCTAAGCATAGCACAAAGGTCGTTTAGTTCGTTTGCTAGAGCTTTGCCAATGTCAAGTATCTCTTCCTTAGACCATGAGATCGTGTAACTCCCGGATACCGTAGGAGTGCCTTGGGTGTATCAAACGTCACAACGTAACTGGGTGACTATAAAGGTGCATTACAGGTATCTCCGAAAGTAGCTGTTGGGTTGACACGGATCGAGACTGGGATTTGTCACTCCGTATGACGGAGAGGTATCTCTGGGCCCACTCGGTAATGCATCATCATAATGAGCTCAAGGTGACCAAAGTGTTGGCCACGAGATCATGCATTACGGTACGAGTAAAGTGACTTGCCGGTAACGAGACTGAACAAGGTATTGGGATACCGACGATCGAGTCTCGGGCAAGTAACGTACCGATTGACAAAGGGAATTGTATACAGGGTTTGATCGAATCCTCGACATCGTGGTTCATCCGATGACAACATCGAGAAGCATGTGGGAGCCAACATGGGTATCCAGATCCCGCTGTTGGTTATTGACCGGAGAACGTCTCGGTCATGTCTACATGTCTCCCGAACCCGTAGGGTCTACACACTTAAGGTTCGATGACGCTAGGGTTATAAAGGAAGTTTGTATGTGGTTACCGAATGTTGTTCGGAGTCCCGGATGAGATCCCGTACGTCACGAGGAGTTCCGGAATGGCCCGGAGGTAAAGATTTATATATGGGAAGTCCTATTTTGGCCACCGGAAAATGTTCGGGATTTTTCGGTATTGTACCGGGAAGGTTCTAGAAGGTTCCGGAGTGGGGCCCACCTGCATGGGGGACCCACATGAACGTGAGTAGTGGGGGAAAGGCCCCACACCCCTGGTCAAGGCGCACCAAGATCCCCCCTTAGAAGGAATAAGATCATATCCCGAAGGGATAAGATCAAGATCCCTAAAAAGGGGGATAACAATCGGTGGGGAAGGAAATGATGGGATTTCTTTCCTCCCACCTTGGCCAACGCCCCAATGGACTTGGAGGGCAAGAAACCAGCCCCTCCACCCCTATATATAGTGGGGAGGCGCATGGGAGCTCAACACAAGCCAAGGCGCTGCCCCTCCCCTCCCCAACACCTCTCCTCCTCTGTATATGCTTGGCGAAGCCCTGTCGGAGTACTGCTGCACCAACTACACCATGCCGTCGTGCTGCCGTTGGAGCAATCTTCCTCAATCTCTCCTTCCCCCTTGCTGGATCAAGAAGGAGGAGACGTCTCCCGTCCCGTACGTGTGTTGAACGCGGAGGTGCTGTCCGTTCAGCACTTGGACATCGGTGATCCGAATCACATTCGAGTACGACTCCATCATCACCATCCCCTTGGCTAGCTTCCGCTCGTGATCTACAAGTGGTATGTAGATGCAAACTCTCTCCCTTGACTCGTTGCTTAGATGAACTCATAGATGGATCTTGGTGAAACCGTAGGAAAAATTTTAATTTTCTGCAACGTTCCCCAACAGTGGCATCATGAGCTAGGTCTATGCGTAGTTCTCTTTGCACGAGTAGAACACAATTTTGTTATGGGCGTGGATTTTGTCATCTTACTTGCCTCTACTAGTCTTTTCTTGCTTCGGCGGTATTGTGGGATGAAGCGGCCCGGACCAACCTTACACGTACGCTTACGTGAGACCGGTTCCACCGACTGACATACACTAGTTGCATAAGGTGGCTGGCGGGTGTCTGTCTCTCCCACTTTAGTTGGAGCGGATTCGACGAAAAGGGCCCTTATGAAGGGTAAATAGAAGTTGACAAAATTACGTTGTGATTATTCGTAGGTAAGAAAACGTTCTTGCTAGAACCCAATTGCAGCCACGTAAAAGATGCAACAACAATTAGAGGACGTCTAACTTGTTTTTGCAGCGATTGATCATGTGATGTGATATGGCCAGAAGTTGTGATAAATGATGAATTGTGATGTATGAGATCATGTTCTTTGTAATAGGATTCACGACTTGCATGTCGATGAGTATGACAACCGGCAGGAGCCATATGAGTTGTCTTTATTTTTTGTATGACCTGCGTGTCATTGAAGAACGCCATGTAACTCACTTTACTTTATTGCTAAACGCGTTAGCCATAGAAGTAGAAGTAGTCGTTGGCGTGACAACTTCATGAAGACACGATGATGGAGATCATGATGATGGAGATCATGGTGTCAAGCCGGTGACAAGATGATCATGGAGCCCCGAAGATGAAGATCAATGGAGCTATATGATATTGGCCATATCATGTCACAACTATATAATTGCATGTGATGTTTATTATGTTTATGCATCTTGTTTACTTAGGACGACGGTAGTAAATAAGATGATCCCTTACAAAAATTTCAAGAAGTGTTCTCCCCTAACTGTGCACCGTTGCTACAGTTCGTCGCTTCAAAGCACCACGTGATGATCGGGTGTGATGGATTCTTACGTTCACATACAACGGGTGTAAGACAGTTTTACACAGCGAAAACACTTAGGGTTAACTTGACGAGCCTAGCATGTGCAGACATGGCCTCGGAACACGGAGACCGAAAGGTCGAACACGAGTCGTATGGAAGATACGATCAACATGAGAATGTTCACCGACGATGACTAGTCCGTCTCACGTGATGATCGGACACGGCCTAGTCGACTCGGATCGTGTAACACTTAGATGACTAAAGGGATGTCTAATCTGAGTGGGAGTTCATAATTTGATTAGAACTTAATTATCATGAACTTAGTCTAAAACCTTTGCAAATATGTCTTGTAGATCAAATGGCCAACGCTCATGTCAACATGAACTTCAACGCGTTCCTAGAGAAAACCAAGCTGAAAGATGATGGCAGCAACTATACGGACTGGGTCCGGAACCTGAGGATCATCCTCATAGCTGCCAGGAAACAATATGTCCTAGAAGGACCGCTAGGTGACGCTCCCGTCCAAGAGAACCAAGACATTATGAATGCTTGGCAAACTCGCGCTGATGATTACTCCCTCGTTCAGTGCGGCATGCTTTACAGCTTAGAACCGGGGCTCCAAAAGCGTTTTGAGCATCACGGAGCATATGAGATGTTCGAAGAGCTGAAACTAGTTTTCCAAGCTCATGCCCGGGTCGAGAGATATGATGTCTCCGACAAGTTCTACAGTTGTAAGATGGAGGAAAACAGTTCTGTCAGTGAGCACATCCTGAAGATGTCTGGGTTGCACAACCGTATGACCCAGCTGAACATTAACCTCCCAGATGAGGCGGTCATTGACAGAATCCTCCAGTCGCTCCCACCAAGCTACAAGAGCTTTGTGATGAACTACAACATGCAGGGGATGGAAAAGACCATTCCTGAAGTGTTCTCGATGCTGAAGTCAGCAGAGGCTGAAATCAAGAAAGAACATCAAGTGTTGATGGTCAATAAGACCACTAAGTTCAAGAAGGGCAAGGGTAAGAAGAACTTCAAGAAGGACGGCAAGGAGGTTGCCGCGCCTGGTAAGCCAGTTACCGGGAAGAAGTCAAAGAATGGACCTAAGCCTGAGACTGAGTGCTTTTATTGCAAGGGGAAGGGTCACTGGAAGCGGAACTGCCCCAAATACTTAGCAGATAAGAAGGCCGGCACAACCAAAGGTATATTTGATATACATGTAATTGATGTGTACCTTACCAGTACTCGTAGTAACTCCTGGGTATTTGATACCGGTGCCGTTGCTCATATTTGTAACTCATAGCAGGAGCTGCGGAATAAACGGAGACTGGCGAAGGACGAGGTGACGATGCGCGTCGGGAATGGTTCCAGAGTCGATGTGATCGCCGTCGGCACGCTGCCTCTACATTTACCTACGGGATTAGTTTTGAACCTTAATAATTGTTATTTAGTGCCAAGTTTGAGCATGAACATTGTATCTGGATCTCGTTTAATAAGAGATGGCTACTCATTTAAGTCTGAGAATAATGGTTGTTCGATTTATATGAGAGATATGTTTTATGGTCATGCTCCGATGGTCAATGGTTTATTCTTAATGAATCTCGAGCGTAATATTACACATGTTCATAGTGTAGATGCCAAAAGATGTAAAGTTGATAACGATAGTCCCACATACTTGTGGCACTGCCGCCTTGGTCACATTGGTGTCAAGCGCATGAAGAAGCTCCATGCCGATGGACTTTTAGAGTCTCTTGATTATGAATCGTTTGACACGTGCGAACCATGCCTCATGGGCAAGATGACCAAGACTCCGTTCTCCGGAACGATGGAGCGAGCAACCAACTTATTGGAAATCATACATACCGATGTGTGCGGTCCAATGAGCGTTGAGGCTCGCGAAGGATATCGTTATGTTCTCACTCTCACTGATGACTTAAGTAGATATGGGTATGTCTACTTAATGAAACACAAGTCTGAGACCTTTGAAAAGTTCAAGGAATTTCAGAATGAGGTGGAGAATCAACGTGACCGAAAGATAAAGTGCCTACGATCAGATCGTGGAGGAGAATATTTAAGTCACGAATTTGACACACACTTAAGGAAATGTGGAATCGTTTCACAACTCACGCCGCCTGGAACACCTCAGCGAAACGGTGTGTCCGAACATCGTAATCGCACTCTATTGGATATGGTGCGGTCTATGATGTCTCTTACTGATTTACCGCTATCATTTTGGGGATACGTTCTAGAGACAGCTACATTCACTTTAAATAGGGCACCGTCTAAATCCGTTGAGACGACACCGTATGAATTATGGTTTGGGAAGAAACCTAAGCTGTCGTTTCTAAAAGTTTGGGGATGCGATGCTTATGTCAAGAAACTTCAACCTGAAAAGCTCGAACCCAAGTCGGAAAAATGCGTCTTCATAGGATACCCTAAGGAAACTGTCGGGTATACCTTCTACTTAAGATCCGAGGGCAAAATCTTTGTTGCCAAGAATGGATGCTTTCTGGAAAAAGAGTTTCTCTCGAAAGAAGTAAGTGGGAGGAAAGTAGAACTCGATGAAGTACTACCTCTCGAACGGGAAAGTGGTGCAGCTCAGGAAAATGTTCCTGTGATGCCCACACCAACTGAAGAGGAAACCAATGATGATGATCAAGGTACTTCGGATCAAGTTGCTACTGAACTTCGTAGGTCCACAAGGACACGTTCCGCACCAGAGTGGTACGGCAACCCCGTCCTGGAAATCATGTTGTTAGACAATGGTGAACCTTCGAACTATGAAGAAGCGATGGCGGGCCCAGATTCCAACAAATGGCTTGAAGCCATGAAATCCGAGATAGAATCCATGTATGAAAACAAAGTATGGACTTTGACAGACTTGCCCGATGATCGGCGAGCGATAGAAAACAAATGGATCTTTAAGAAGAAGACAGACGCGGATGGTAATGTCACCATCTATAAAGCTCGACTTGTCGCTAAGGGTTATCGACAGGTTCAAGGGATTGACTACGACGAGACATTCTCTCCCGTAGCGAAGCTAAAGTCCGTCCGAATCATGTTAGCAATTGCCGCATACTATGATTATGAGATATGGCAGATGGACGTCAAAACAGCATTCCTTAACGGGCATCTTAAGGAAGAACTGTATATGATGCAGCCGGAAGGTTTTGTCGATCCTAAGAACGCTAACAAAGTATGCAAGCTCCAGCGATCCATTTATGGGCTGGTGCAAGCATCTCGGAGTTGGAATATTCGCTTTGATGAGATGATCAAAGCGTTTGGGTTTATGCAGACTTATGGAGAAGCCTGCGTTTACAAGAAAGTGAGTGGGAGCTCTGTAGCATTTCTCATATTATATGTAGATGACATACTCTTGATGGGAAATAATATAGAATTTCTGGACAGCATTAAGGCCTACTTGAATAAGTGTTTTTCAATGAAGGACCTTGGAGAAGCTGCTTACATATTAGGCATCAAGATCTATAGAGATAGATCGAGACGCCTCATAGGTCTTTCACAAAGCACATACCTTGATAAGATTTTGAAGAGGTTCAAAATGGATCAGTCCAAGAAGGGGTTCTTGCCTATGTTACAAGGTGTGAGATTGAGCTCGGCTCAGTCACCGACCACGGCAAAAAGATAAAGAAGAGATGAGTGTCATCCCCTATGCTTCAGCCATAGGATCTATTATGTATGCCATGCTGTGTACCAGACCTGATGTAAACCTTGCCGTGAGTTTGGTAGCTAGATACCAAAGTAATCCCGGCAAGGAACACTGGACAGCAGTCAAGAATATCCTGAAGTACCTGAAAAGGACAAAGGACATGTTTCTCGTTTATGGAGGAGACGAAGAGCTTGTCGTAAAGGGTTACGTCGACGCTAGCTTCGACTCAGATCCGGATGACTCTATGTCACAAACCGGATACGTGTATATGTTGAATGGTGGAGCAGTAAGCTGGTGCAGCTGCAAGCAGAGCGTCGTGGCGGGATCTACGTGTGAAGCGGAGTACATGGCAGCCTCGGAGGCAGCGCATGAAGCGATTTGGGTGAAGGAGTTCATCACCGACCTAGGAGTCATACCCAATGCGTCGGGGCCAATCAAACTCTTCTGTGACAACACTGGAGCTATTGCCCTTGCCAAGGAGCCCAGGTTTCACAAGAAGACCAGGCACATCAAGCGTCGTTTCAACTCCATCCGTGAAAATGTTCAAGATGGAGACATAGAAATTTGCAAAGTACATACGGATCTGAATGTCGCAGATCCGTTGACTAAACCTCTCTCGCGAGCTAAACATGATCAACACCAGAACTCTATGGGTGTTCGATTCATCACAATGTAACTAGATTGGTGACTCTAGTGCAAGTGGGAGACTGTTGGAAATATGCCCTAGAGGCAATAATAAAAGTATTATTATATTTTATTGTTCATGATAATTGTCTTTTATTCATGCTATAACTGTATTATTCGAAAATCGTAATACACGTGTGAATACATAGACCTCAATATGTCCCTAGTGAGCCTCTAGTTGACTAGCTCGTTGTGATCAACAGATAGTCATGATTTCCTGGCTATGGACATTGGATGTCGTTGATAACGGGATCACATCATTAGGAGAATGATGTGATGGACAAGACCCAATCCTAAGCATAGCACAAAGGTCGTTTAGTTCGTTTGCTAGAGCTTTGCCAATGTCAAGTATCTCTTCCTTAGACCATGAGATCGTGTAACTCCCGGATACCGTAGGAGTGCCTTGGGTGTATCAAACGTCACAACGTAACTGGGTGACTATAAAGGTGCATTACAGGTATCTCTGAAAGTAGCTGTTGGGTTGACACTGATCGGGACTGGGATTTGTCACTCCGTATGACGGAGAGGTATCTCTGGGCCCACTCGGTAATGCATCATCATAATGAGCTCAAGGTGACCAAAGTGTTGGCCACGAGATCATGCATTACGGTACGAGTAAAGTGACTTGCCGGTAACGAGACTGAACAAGGTATTGGGATACCGACGATCGAGTCTCGGGCAAGTAACGTACCGATTGACAAAGGGAATTGTATAGAGGGTTTGATCGAATCCTCGACATCGTGGTTCATCCGATGACAACATCGAGAAGCATGTGGGAGCCAACATGGGTATCCAGATCCTGCTGTTGGTTATTGACCGGAGAACGTCTCGGTCATGTCTACATGTCTCCCGAACCCGTAGGGTCTACACACTTAAGGTTCGATGACGCTAGGGTTATAATGGAAGTTTGTATGTGGTTACCGAATGTTGTTCGGAGTCCCGGATGAGATCCCGGACGTCACGAGGAGTTCCGGAATGGTCCGGAGGTAAAGATTTATATATGGGAAGTCCTATTTTGGCCACCGGAAAATGTTCGAGATTTTTCGGTATTGTACCGGGAAGGTTCTAGAAGGTTCCGGAGTGGGGCCCACCTGCATGGGGGGACCCACATGAACATGAGTAGTGGGGGAAAGGCCCCACACCCCTGGTCAAGGCGCACCAAGATCCCCCCTTAGAAGGAATAAGATCATATCCCGAAGGGATAAGATCAAGATCCCTAAAAAGGGGGGATAACAATCGGTGGGGAAGGAAATGATGGGATTTCTTTCCTCCCACCTTGGCCAACGCCCCAATGGACTTGGAGGGCAAGAAACCAGCCCCTCCACCCCTATATATAGTGGGAAGGCGCATGGGAGCTCAACACAAGCCAAGGCGCAGCCCCTCCCCTCCCCAACACTTCTCCTCCTCCGTATATGCTTGGCGAAGCCCTGTCGGAGTACTGCTGCACCAACTACACCACGCCGTCGTGCTGCCGTTGGAGCAATCTTCCTCAACCTCTCCTTCCCCCTTGCTGGATCAAGAAGGAGGAGACGTCTCCCGTCCCGTACGTGTGTTGAACGCGGAGGTGCTGTCCGTTCAGCACTTGGACATCGGCGATCCGAATCACATTCGAGTACGACTCCATCATCACCATCCCCTTGGCTAGCTTCCGCTCGTGATCTACAAGTGGTATGTAGATGCAAACTCTCTCCCTTGACTCGTTGCTTAGATGAACTCATAGATGGATCTTGGTGAAACCGTAGGAAAATTTTTAATTTTCTGCAACGTTCCCCAACAGTTGATGTGCCCAGCTTGGGAGGAGAAATATCCACTAACTATATTGCAAGCTTTTGCTAGAGAAATCTCTGATCATACCCCCTTGTTCTTGGATACAGGGGAGGCACTTAAACATAAATATATTTTCAGATATGAAAATGCTTGGTTGTTGAGAGAGGGTTTTAGAGAGTTGGTGTATAACACCTAAAATGTGAGATATTTTGGGGAAATTTTGGATAGATGGCAATCAAGACTAAGAAAACTGAGAAAGAAAGCTAAAGGGTGGAATAGAAATATGGATGCTTGGTACAGAAAAATAAAAATGGAGATAATAAAGGAGCTTGATGATTTAGACAAGAGAGCTGAGATTATGGGGCTAAGTGCCGTGGACAGAAATGAACAGAAGGAGCTCAGAGCTCAATTGAAAAGAGTGATGTTACAAGAGGAAATGAAATGGTTGCAGAGATATAAAGATACAGAAATCAAAGATGGGGAAACACCAGGTATTATCATGCTAAGGTGAATGGGAGGAGAAGGAAATAATAGAATTGTCTCCCTGGAGAAGGAGGAAGGGATTATAGAAGGGGATGAGAAGTTAATGGAGTACATAACAAAATTTTATAAAGAATTATTTGGACATCCTGAAGAGTCTAGCATTTCATTGAGAGAGATGAAAATGGAAAAAATTGATACACAAGAGAAAGAGGAACTTTTGGCACCTTTTTCCCTAACAGAAATAGATCAGGTTGTCTTTGGGATGAAAAGAAACAAAAGCCCAGGTCCTGATGGGTTCCCTGCTGATTTCTATCAAGACTTCTGGGAAGAGGTTAAATGGGATCTGAAAGCCCTAGTGGATAGTTTTGCAAAAGGGGAAATCAATATTGCCAGACTTAATTATGGCATAATTACTTTAATACCAAAAACCAATGATGCTAAACAAATTCAGAAGTTTAGACCTATCTGTCTGTTAAATGTTAGTTTTAAAATCATTACTAAAATACTGATGAATAGGCTGGCTAAATGTGTGGCCCCTGTGATCTCCAGAACCCAAACTGTCTTTATTAAGGGCAGATACATAATGAATGGGGTAGTAATTTTACATGAGGCCCTGAATTCTTTCCACAAGAATAAAGAAAATGCCCTTATGTTCAAAGTAGATTTTGAGAAGGCGTATGATAAAATAAAATGGCCCTTTGTGATTCAAATGTTGAAAATGAAAGGATTTCATGATAAATGGTGTGACTGGGTAATGGAAACTATGAGAGGCACTACTGGAATCAGGGATTTTGCCGTCTGCCAGATCTTTGCCGTCTGCTTGCGGACGACAAAGAAGGTCTTTGCCATCAGCTACCAAACAATAGACGGCAAAGAACTGGCAGACGGCAAAGAAGGTCTTTGCCATCTGTCATTTCTTTGCCGTCAACTAGCAGATGGCAAAGAATCTTTGCCATCTGTCAGCGGACGGCAAAGAGGTGCCACTGGATGCCTGTAAACTACAACGGTCCACCCCACTCTTTGCCGTCTGCTCGCGGACGGCAAAGATTCTTTGCCATCTGCTGGCGGACGGCAAAGAGGGGGCTATCTTTTTTTTGCGGTAAAAAAAACCATTGCCCCACCTCCTCTATCTCTATCCCCTCTCTCTGCGCCCCTATCTCTCTGCCCCACCCCTCTCTCTCTCTCTCTCCCGCTTGTCTCTCCCTCTCCCTCCCGCGAGAAGCTACGCCGGCCGATTCCGGCGGGATTCGACGACGCCCGCCCCATAGCCAAGAGCCTCCCGACCCCGCCTTCCTCGACCCCACGCCACTGCGCCCCCTTGCCTCCTCCCGCCGGTGCGTGCTGCCACCTCACCGGACCCTAGGAGCCCCGCTGCCTCGTGCTGCCGCCTGCGCCGCGTCGCGCGGCGCCACCTTCCCACAAGCTCGCCGCCCTGCCGCGGAAGCCTCGTCGCCGGTCGCCCCAACCTCGAGATCCGCCTCCGCCATGGGAGCCGAGCACCGAGCTCCTCTGCGCCCCGCCCTCCATGGGAGATCTGAGGCCGGCCGGGAGGTGGGGATGAGGCGGGGATGGAGCACCGAGCTAGTTTTTAGGAAAATAGATATTTAGTTTTAGATCATTCCTTGTAATATTTGTTGGATATGTGTTCATGGATATGTGTTGGATATATATGTGTTCATGACTATATATTGATAACATGTGTTGGATATATATGTGTTCATGAGTATTTGGCAAGCCTAAAGAGAAACAATGATTTATCAAGAAATTCTGACATGTAAGATGGGGAGTTACCCATTAAATACTTGGGAATGCCTGTGTCAGAAACCAGAATCAGGAACACACACTGGGATTGTGTGACTGACAAAATTGAAAAAAAGATGTGGATGTTGGCAAGGGAAGTTGCTGGGCTCCATTGCGGGTAGAATCACTCTGGTGCAAGCATGCTTGACCAATATACCTTTATTCATGATGTCCTTTTATGCTGTGCCCAAAGGGGTTATAAAGAAAGCAGATTTGTTTAGGGCCAGGTTGGTATGGCAGGAAGATGAGAATGTTAAAAAATATCACCTAGTGAAATGGAAAGAATGTTGTTTACCTAAAGAAATAGGTGGTTTAGGGATACTGAATCTTGAAATAATAAATATTGCACTTCTTGCTAAATGGTTTTGGAAAATGGAGACTGAGAAAGGCCTTTGGCAGGATATATTGGATGAAAAATATAGAAAAGGTGGTTGTTTGGCTCTAGTGATCAAGAGGCCTGGGGACTCCCAATTTTGGGCTAACTTGCTGAAAATTAAGGAGATCTCTACAAATTATTAAGAAAAAGGTGGGGAATGGGAGAAACACTAGGTTCTGGGCAGTTTACTGGGTTGATGATAAACTTTTAAGAGATGCCTATCCTAGATTATATGATATAAGCTTTGACCATAATATTACTGTGGAAGAGGCCATACAGAAAGGATGGCATGGGTTCAAGTTTAGAAGGACCTTATATGGGGAGACTCTGGGACTGTGGAATTGCCTCAAAAAGAGATGTGAGGAAATTCAAATGCAGGGAGGGGCAGACAAAATACTCTGGACCCTCACTGCTGATCATAGGTTTTCTGTGGGATCCCTTTATAGGAAATTGGTTACTGTAGGGGTGAAATTCCCACAGAAATACCTATGGAAATCCAAGGTACCTGCAAAACTGAAAGTGTTTTTATGGTTAGTTAATAAAAAAAGTATTCTAACTAGGGATGTGTTGTTAAAAAAAGGTTGGAAGGGAGGAAATGAATGTATTCTTTGTGGGAAAGATGAATCGATTGATCATCTGCTTTTTTCTTGTCCTGCTGCTTCATTGTTATGGAGTTTGGTCAGATGTGTGTGTGGATTTAAAACTGTTCCATCAAATGTAAAAGACTGTTTTGGGGACTGGATTAGGAAATTTAATAAAGAAGACAAGAAAATGATTCTGGTAGGGATTTCAGCCCTGTTTTGGGCAATTTGGAAAAGCAGGAATGCGACTATTTTTGAAAAGAAAAGGATAAATGATCCTTTCTATATTGTCAAAATGATGTGCAAGTGGTTAACTGACTGATCCATTCTGCAGATAAAGGAGTCGTCAAAAAAAAAGTTGGAGCTGGGAGCAAGGGTGCTAGAACGGGCAGCAAGTGAGGTGTTCACAGCCAAGCAAGGGTGGAAGATCAAAGTAGCGAGGCTGGAATGAAGAAACTCTTGTGGTGGTGGACCTGAAGTTTGATGTTCTTGTTGCTGGGCTCCTTCAGCTCCTTGGCTACTTTTGATGTAATAATGATCGCTGTAGGTGGGATTCTGTCGTAGTTGGTGAACTTGTTTTGGGTAATTGCGCGGTTTGGCTGGCCTGTGTTGGCCTTCTGGGATGTTGCGACATCATGATGGTAGCGTTTTAGTCCTTTCTAGTTTGAATTTGGTTGTGAACTTTGATGGTTTTCAGTAATGAAAATCGAAAGAGGCAAGCCCTTCTTTGATAAAAAAAAATCATCCTTCCTCTTTTCTGAGGACGAGCTAGCTAGCAAGAAAGAAAGCAGAAGGAATTAAGGGACGGCGCTTGACAAGCGTATGTACGTCGCCGTCGATGGCTGGTCGTCGCCGACGACAGCGCTAGCCGAGCAAGAATTACCCGTGAAAACGGAGGACATGACGAATTTGCCCTGGCCAGGCCAGCAAAAGGGGTGAGTGTCCCGTGGAGCGATGGAATTCGGTCGCCGTCCGGTGGTGGTAGCTGGCGTCGGAAAGCCATGGCGATCGACGATGGCCGAGCCGGCCCACCAACACCCACTCACCCGCACTGGCGCCCGACGACAACTCCCCGCTGATTCGGTCATCATGTTTGCATGGCCCCCAATCTGCACACGCGCTGACACCATGCACGTAGCTACAGCACTCGATTATCTGAATATTTCTCTCCCCACCAAATCAGTACACTACTACTACGTGCGTATGTATCCACATCCATCACTCGGCAAGCTTTAATAGGTGATCTTGTCGTTGCTACGTCCATCGACCGATCAGTTAGTGGCAGCGGTATTCCCATGCACGATTACCCCATACGTAGAGAAGTTCATTAGTTAGAGAGGTAAATAAAGTTAGCATATATACCTCCATTAGAGGTGCGAGATCCCGGGTTATAATTACGCTCTAGAAGAAGTGTGCACAGCCTCCACTACCCAAAGAGCCGGTAGAGGGCAAGATATAATCATACCTGACAATTCACTTTTAACGGTGCCCGCAGTAGCACTGTAGCAGAGCCAATGCAAGCCTAGCTCTCAGCTAGCCAGTTCAGGTGTAGGAACAACAAAATAAACAAACAACAACAAACAGAAAAGATGGGTAACTTATTGTTGCAGCTGGCATGTAGAAGGTCCAAGTGTATGTGTGCCCAGGGAGACTCGGACACGCACCACGGCCGCGAGGCGACGAGCTACGACGGCGACGGAGGAGACAAAGTGAAATCCCGTGTATGATGGTGATATTGCCAAAGGTGAAAAAGGAGCCAACAAATATTCTTCCCGTGCGCACACTAGTAGAAAACAGGACATTTGTCCCGGTTCGTAAGGGCCTTTAGTCCCGGTTCTTGAACCGGGACTAATAGGTCGTTACTAATGCCTCCCCCCTTTAGTCCCGGTTCTTACACGAACCAGGACAGATGGGCATCCACGTGGCCGCTGCGGGCAGCCCAGGCAGGGGGGCCTTTGGTCCTGGTTGGTAACATATACCGGGACCAAAAGGCATGGCTGGAGCTGAGGTTTTTTTTTTTTTTTTTTTTTTTAAATGGCTGGTTTAGGGGTTTTGAGGGTTAATTTTAGGTTGTTATTAGCTAGCTAATAGAGAGAAGTGTCCTTTCTTATATCTTCGTCCTTGATTTACCAACGCTACTGCTATGTTCATTTCACCCGCTGATATATAATAACTCATGCATGCTCGCATCATACATCATCATATATAATAACAAGTCCTACTAATCATGCATCATCATACAACTTCTACTCGTTATTAATAATAAGTCATACGATCATCATCCTCATAGTCATCGAACCCAACCCTACATAATTGTTCTTAGCACATGATCATCAGTATCAGTTAGGACCTAAACACCCTTAAGGTAAAATAGCATAAAACAATATAGACCCTGACTCTCCATTAAGAAGAGTGAAGATCATACTGTCTCCAATTCTTGCGCTTCGCTTCCTTTTCCTTCCAAGAAGCTCCTTACGACTGTTCATACATTTTTTCCATTCTTTGATTGTCATGTGTCCACTTCTTTTAGAAATCCGATATGGACAATTGAGATTCGTAGGACGACCTGGTTGTATGTTCAAAACATGAAGGCTACCGTGCGTATACATCAGATGAGGCACACAATCATTTGGGATTATCAGTTGAAAAACATAGTAATAACTTTGTAGTTAGCAATGATGTACTAGTTTTAGAAGTATGCAAAAAGATGCACGGATGTCATAATAGTAAAAAGTCTTACCAGGGTATCTCCATGGTAGTTACCATAGTTCAACACGTGCACTAGTGGCACGTATTGACCATAATGTTGATGAGTTCGATTGTAGACATTGTAATTCTCAAGATCAGTATAAAATGCGATCAGATGATTTTTCTCCTTATAAGTTAATTCGGAGCCATCGGTGTAGTGGGTTTTGTCTACCATCTTCCGCACATTCTTTGAAGAATGAAAATAAGCTGTCAACTATTCTGAAATAAACAATATAAATTACTTAATAACTATGTTAAGCTCACATGGGGGAAGAATTGGAGGTGTATCCAAAAGGACCCAAATGTCCATATTGTCTTGCTCGATTGTAGGATCACCAAGATCCATGGTGACAAACATACCCTCATCAAAACCATACATCTTGCAAAGTGCTTCCCAATTTTTGCAACTAAAATGGGTTACACTCTCAGCATTGTACATCTTTACTTTAAAATCCACACCATGATGGATCCTTAGGAGAATTGTTTTGGTTTCCATAATTTCATGGTCTTCAAAACCCATCCTCTCCAAGACATAGGGTCTTGCATAGCATGGGATAAGCTAGTTGGAAAAGATAAAAAATACACGTTAAAATAGTTGAAGTCGTGCTTAATTACGAAAAAACTATTGTCGTCATTGCGTACCGTATGAACATCGAAGGTCTCCTCGAGCTTAATGCTAAAGCGCCGATCTTCGTCCAGCTCAATGAACCTGTCGCACATATCTCGATCATCGTGGCACCAGTCGCACTCCCCCAGGCGGTTTTCATCGTATGAGTACGACATTTCCGGCCTATGTTCATAATTCAAATATTAAACTTGTACAATTAAATATATGTACTAAAAAAACTAAATTATATCATTATTATTAATCATGGGTTGACTATCGGTGATGATACGTAGCTCCTCTTTTCATTCCCGAGTGCATTATTACACCAAATTGTCTAGCACACGGGAATGAAGGAGAAGCTACCACCACGACGGCGTGGATGATGGAGGGGGCTCCTAGATTTCTGCATAGTGCTCTCCAATTTTAGCATTCAAAGTAGGAGTACTTTTCCAATATGAGCATTCAATAAGCTAAACCAAATCATAAAATAAAGTAGTATTCAAATTAGCATGCACTTAATTATAAACAAAAGTACATCATCTCTTGTGTCCGTACATCGTCGAATATTATCACTAATACAGCTAGAACCGTAGCGCCCGACGGGTATCGTCGCGGGCGGTGGACACTCAAAGATAAGGAACCATCACAGGATCATAGCTCCAGTGAGATCCCTGAAGAAACTGCCAGGTATTGTCGAACCTGCCCTCCAATGCAACCATGTAACGACGGACGTGCTCGTCCTCCTCGCTGACACGGTGACATACCACCTCCACGGTGTCCCGAAGCCTCGGCACCGTCACTGACCCACGCGACCGCCACCAAACAAGGATCGAGTCAACAACGGGCTGCCTCCTCACCAACCTACGTCCCCCGAAAGGAAGCATCTCCCAATACCAGCCCGACGGAGCCCAGTCCCGAACATGGCCCTGATCAAGCAGGCCTCCACCGTCGAGTCGACGACGACGAGGATGCGGAATAGGCATCGCCGACGTTGATGCGGGAACTACTTCTATATATAGTTAAATAAAGTAGTTTTATTAATTAAATCAACTAGTTCAACTACTAAGCACTTACTATAAATAAATAAAGTAGTACTTACTAAAAATAAACTATTTCAACTATAGTTCTATTATTTTTCTAACTAATTATATTAAGCACTTTCTCTTCCTATTTTTTTCCTTTTTCCTCTATTCTAAATATGAACATATTCATAAATGACTTCAATCATTCACAATTTTCCTATACATACACAATAAATTGACAAAGAAAATACTATGAACAAAAAAATCATTAAAATTCTATGAATAAAATTACAACAGAAAAAAATCAAAAAATTTCTATGAAAAGAAAAAAAAACATAAAAATTTGACATATTCGATCTTTGCATATATATGAACATACAAACATGCATATTCAACAATAATATCACCAAAAAAATCTATTAACAGAAAAAAAATCTAACACAATATGAAGAAATTAATTACACAATATGAAAAAAATCTAACAGAAAAATATATGAACTACACATCTAAATTACTACACATCTAACAAAAAAATCTATGAACTGCAAAAAAATATAACAAAAAAATCTAAAAAAATCTAACTCAATTAACTACACATCTAAATTAACTACTACTAACATAAAATTAAATTAGCAAAAATTTTGCTCACGACGACGGTGACGGGGACGCCGACGGCGAGGTGCGGCGCGGGGCGGGGCAGCGCGGCGATGGTCGACGGTGAGGCGGTGTGGCGCGGGCCGGGGAAGGGCGGCAACGGGCAGGGGTCGGCGGCATCGCGGGGCGGGGGCGGCGACGGAGTCGGGGCAGCACGGGATGACGCGGGGCGACGACGGCGACGACGAGGCGGAGATGGACGGGCAGCATAGCGGCGTCGGGCGGCGGGGAAGAACGAATTGAACCAAATCTTCGCGAGTGCCGCTTATATAGGCAGAGCATTGGTCCCGATTCATGGCACCAACCGGGACCAATGCACACCTTTAGTCCCGGTTTGTGGCACCAACCGGGACCAAAGGCCTCTTTTCAGCAGCCCAAAGGGCGGGAAACAGAGACCTTTGGTCCCGGTTGGTGCCACAAACCGGGACTAAAGGTGTGCATTGGTCCCGGTTGGTGCCACGAACCGGGACCAATGCGTCCCTTTAGTCCCGGTTGGTGCCACCAACCGGGACCAAAGGTCGTGTGCTGGAATTGGCGTGGTGCGGTGTTATGTTTAGTCCCACCTCGGAGTGGTTTATAAGCCCTGCCGAACCAACCACTTCGAGCTCCTCTCTACTGCAGGCTTACGGGCCTAAAATAACTCTCTGTGCTTGTGGGCCTATTGGGCCTACTGCGGGCCTGCATCCTAGCCCTAGTAATGGGTTTCTAGTCGTATGCACGCCGTGGTGGCCTATAGTTGGGACTTTTTTAAAAAAAAAATCCAGTTTTTTTGCTTTCTTTTTTGTTTCTAATTACTTATTTATTTTCTTTTACGATAATTCTTTTTGCTATTAAAGTTTGTAGCAAAATTCTAATTACTTATTTATTTTCTGTTATGATAATTCTTTTTGCTTTTAATGTTTTGAACAAAATTCTAATTACTTATTTATTTTATTTTATGATAATTCTTTTTGCTATTAAAGTTTGTAACAAAATTCTATATAATTCTAGTTTCAATAATACTAGAGGTTTATAAAAGCTTTTTAGTTGATTCCTTTAGTACCAGTTCTAAGGCTACTTATTTATTTTCTTTTATGATAATTCTTTTTGCTTTTAATGTTTTTAACAAAATTCTAATTACTTATTTATTTTCTTTTATGATAATTCTTTTTGCTATTAAAGTTTGTAACAAAATTTTATATAATTTTAGTTTCAATGATACTAGAGGTTTATAAAAGCTTTTTAGTTGATTCCACTAGAGGTTTATTTTCTTTTAGTTGATTCTCTTTTATTTTGGCATGGTATCATCATTTCATCCACATAGGATATGCAAGAAAGTTGAGATGGTTACGACAAAAACTGGATGCACTTCGTGTGCAAAACGGACAATCGGGATTTCATACGGAAACTTGTCTGTTACAACCTGCATTTCAAATGAACTACAAAAAGGTTGAAAGTTGGCATGGTATCATCATAATAGTTGCGGGAGAAAGTCTTCACTTTTTTTCGCTTGTGTCCTTTCCTTATTGTGTCGTAACCATGGATAATCTTCATCATTTATCAGGATGCTTGGGTCAGCCTTGACTTTGAAGGGAGGAATTTCATGAAACTTTTCATAATCTTCAGACATGTCTGTCTTGCTCTTCACTCTCGCGATGTCCCTTTTTCCTGAAAGAACTATGTGGCGCTTTGTCTCATCGTATGATGTATTCGCTTCCTTCTTTTTTCTTTTTCTCGGTTTAGTAGACATGTCCTTCACATAGATAACCTGTGCCACATCATTGGCTTGGACGAACGGTTCGTCAGTGTACCCAAGATTGTTTAGATCCACTGTTGTCATTCCGTACTGTGGGTCTACCTGTACCCCGCCTCCTGACAGATTGACCCATTTGCACTTAAACAAAGGGACCTTAAAATCTACTCCGTAGTCAATTTCCCATATGTCCACTATGTAACCATAATATGTGTCCTTTCCCCTCTCGGTGGCTGCATCAAAGCGGACACCGTTGTTTTGGTTGGTGCTCTTTTGATCTTGGGCGAACGTGTAAAATGTATTCCCATTTATCTTGTATCCTTTCCAAATCGTAACAGTCGAAGATGGTCCCCTGGACAACGAGTCCAGCTCATCACAAACAGTGTTTTCATCTCTAAGATGTGTTTCCAACCAACTGCTGAAAGTACTGATGTGTTCACATGTAATCCAGTCATCGCACTGCTCCGGATGTTTGGAGCGCAGACTGTTCTCGTGTTCATCGACATAAGGGGTCACTAAGGTAGAGTTCTGTAGAACTCTGCAGTGTGCTTGAGACCAAGAATATCCGTCCCTACATATTATTGTCTTCCCTCCAAGCGTGTCTTTTCCAGTCAATCTCCCCTCATACCACGATTTAGGAAGACCTATCTTCTTAAGGTCAGGAATGAAGTCAACACAAAACCCAATGACATCCTCTGTTTGATGGCCCATGGAGATGCTTCCTTCTGGCCTAGCGCTGTTACAGACATATTTCTTTAGGACTCCCATGAACCTCTCAAAGGGGTACATATTGTGTAGAAATACAGGGCCCAGAATGACAATCTTGTCAACTAGATGAACTAGGACGTGCATCATGATATTGAAGAAGTTTGGTGAGAACACCAGCTCAAAACTGACAAGACATTGCACCACATCACTCCTTAGCCTTGGTATGATTTCTGGATCGATCACCTTCTGAGAGATTGTATTGAGGAATGCACATAGCTTCACAATGGCTAATAGGACGTTTTCCGGTAGAAGCCCCCTCAATGCAACCGGAAGCAGTTGCGTCATAATCACGTGGCAGTCATGAGACTTTAGGTTCTGGAACTTTTTCTCTGCCATATTTATTATTCCCTTTATATTCGACGAGAAGCCAGTCGGGACCTTCATACTAAGCAGACATTCAAAGAAGATTTCCTTCTCTTCTTTGGTAAGAGCGTAGCTGGCAGGACCTTCATACTGCTTTGAAGGCATGCTGTCTTTTTCGTACAAACGTTGCAGGTCCTCCTGTGCCTCATCTGTATCTTTTGTCTTTCCATACACGCCCAAGAAGCCTAGCAGGTTGATGCAAAGGTTCTTCGTCACGTGCATCACGTCGATCGAAGAGCGGACCTCTAGGTCTTTCCAGTAGGGTATGTCCCAAAATATAGATTTCTTCTTCCACATGGGTGCGTGTCCCCCAGCGTCACTCGGAACAGCTAGTCCGCTGGGACCCTTTCCAAAGATTACGTGTAAATCATTGACCATAGCAAGTACGTGATCACCGGTACGCATGGCGGGCTTCTTCTGGTGATCTGCCTCGCCTTTGAAATGCTTGCCTTTCTTTCGACATTGATGGTTGGTCGGAAGAAATCGATGATGGCCCAGGTATACATTCTTCCTGCAGCTTCCCAGGTATATACTTTCAGTGTCAGCTAAACAGTGCATGCATGCGTGGTATCCCTTGTTTGTCTGTCCTGAAAGGTTACTGAGAGCGGGCCAATCGTTGATGGTTACAAACAGCAACGCGTGCAGGTTAAATTCCTCCTGTTTGTGCTCATCCCACGCACGTACACCGTTTCCATTCCACAGCTGTAAAAGTTCTTGAACTAATGGCCTTAGGTACACATCAATGTCGTTGCCGGGTTGCTTAGGGCCTTGGATGAGAACTGACATCATAATGAACTTCCGCTTCATGCACATCCAAGGAGGAAGGTTATACATACATAGAGTCAAGGGCCAGGTGCTGTGATTGCTGCTCTGCTCCCCGAAAGGATTAATGCCATTCGCGCTTTAACCAAACCATACGTTCCTTGGGTCATGTCCAAACTCAACCCAGTACTCTCTCTCGATTTTTCTCCACTGCAAACCGTCAGCGGGTGCTCTCAACTTCCCGTCTTTCTTACGGTCCTCACTGTGGCATCGCATCAACTTGGCATGCTCTTTCTTTCTGAACAGTCGTTTCAACCGTGGTATTATAGGAGCATACCACATCACCTTCGCAGGAACTCTCTTCCTGCGGGGCTCGCCGTCAACATCACCAGGGTCATCTCGTCTGATCTTATACCGCAATGCACCGCATACCGGGCATGCGTTCAAATCCTCGTACGCACCGCGGTAGAGGATGCAGTCATTAGGGCATGCATGTATCTTCTGCACCTCCAATCCTAGAGGGCATACGACCTTCTTTGCTGCGTACGTACTGTCGGGAAATTCATTATTCTTTGGAAGCTTCTTCTTCAATATTTTCAATAGCTTCTCAAATCCTTTGTCAGGCACAGATTCTCTGCCTTCCACTGCAGCAATTCCAGTACGGTACCCAGCTTTGTGTTGCCATCTTCACAATTGGGGTATAACTTTTTTTTTGTGATCCTCTAACATGCGATCGAACTTCAGCTTCTCCTTTTGACTTTCGCATTGCGTCCTTGCATCGACAATGACCCGGCGGAGATCATCATCGGGCACATCGTCTGGTTCCTCTTGATCTTCAGCAGCTTCCCCCGTTGCAGCATCATCGGGCACATCGTCAGGTTCCTCTTGATCTTCAGCAGCTCTCCACGTTGCAGCATAACCGTATTCATGGGGCACATAGTTGTCATCATCCTCTTCTTCTTCGCCCTCTTTCATCATAACCCCTATTTCTCCGTGCCTCGTCCAAAAATTATAGTGTGGCATGAAACCCTTATAAAGCAGGTGGGTGTGAAGGATTTTCCGGTCAGAGTAAGACTTCGTATTCTCACATTTAGTGCATGGACAACACATAAAACCATTCTGCTTGTTTGCCTCAGCCACTTTTCGAGAAAATTATGCACGCCTTTAATGTACTCTGAGGTGTGTCTATCACCATACATCCATTGTTGGTTCATCTGCGTGCATTATATATAATTATGTGTGTCAAAAGTAAGAAAATCAGACAAATATCTACCTAAAGTAAGAAAATCAGACAAGTATCAGAAAGAAGATAAGAACAAGAGGCTCACCACGGTGGTGCCGGCGACGAGATCGGCGCGGGCGATCAACGGCGGTGAAAACGGGGACGGGGCGTGACGGACCGCTAAATCTAGACAAATCTCGAAAAAAATGGAGCTCCGAGGTCGAGCTTCGAGAGGAGAAAGCTTAACTAGTGTGGCTCGGGCATTTCATCAAACACATCATGTGCATAGGAGGTGAACTAGAGTACACAAATGCCCTCTTCTCACCGGATTCAAAAAATAGAGCACTGGAGTGCTCTGCCGCGGCGATGGGGTATATATAGGCAAGTTATTTGTCCCGATTCGTGGCATGAACCGGGACTAAAGCCACCCCTTCTGTCCCGGTTCAAGCCAAGAATCGGGACCAATGGTTGTGGGCTATCAGCGAGGACCATTGGTCCTGATTCGTGGCTCGAACCGGGACAAATGGTTCCACACGAATCGGGACCAATGCCCAGGAGGCCTCGACCGGCCCCCTGGGCTCACGAATCGGGTCTAATACCCCCATTGATCCCGGCTCTTGGCTGGCCAGCCCTGTTTTCTACTAGTGGCAGGGCGTGCTAGCTACGTGGTGACCCGGCTACCAGCGTCGCTGGCGCTGCTGCAGTGACCGAGCAGCTAGTATAAGTAGTGAAGATTCTACAGGACCCAGCTAGCTTTCGGTGCCTGGATAGGATAGATACCCAGTCTACTCGGCCGGCCGGCCGGGTGGAGCCTTGGAGCGGTGGAGGCGCTGTCGGATGATGGATGTGTGGCAGCGTCTGGGTTCCAGCTAGCATAGCATGGGTTGTACGCCCGTCGGTAAACCTGCGGATGGCTTTACTTTTTTTCCACACGCTAGTTTTCACATCATTTCCCTTTTGCTAGCTCTTGCCTTATTTTCTTCCTTTTCTGGATCCAACATTACGTGCTGGTTCTATAGCTTTTTCAATAAAAAAGAGGAATACATTAGTATTTGGCTGACACCGGCATTACCGCAACTATGCTAGAGCCCGCGAAAACATCTAGAGAAAGGGAAAGTGATGACACAAAAATAAAACAACGCCAAAGCCACGAGTAACAAACTCTCCCTTGACAACACAAGGACAACAATAATAGTTTTTACCCGCAAAGAAAAAAACAATAATAGTTCTGCGAAAACATCGCCTCAGTGAAGGGAACGGTGGATTTTCATCCTAAAGATCAAGCCCAAACAAACTCCAAGCGATGACTTCAACCAGGTAATAGCATGAAAAATCGCCACTACCAGTTCAACCAACTAAGGTTACATTTAGGGTTTTCTACTTGAACTCAAAACCTGATACCTAAGTAGCACCACTGAATCAAAGTCATTCCACCATGCTGGCAGACTTTGCAAGAAATACCTCTTGGCCTAGACCTGGATGACGTGTCCAGTGCCTGGTCATATATCTTGTTCTTGCAAAAGCGATGTGAACGTTGCCATGCGACCGATAACCATCCCGCGAAAGCAGGGTGCTGAGCCGGGACATGATGACGAAAATGCCACGGTGATTACATAAACTCATGGGAACAGTATGTGAGCCAAATCTTGCAGTAGAGTGTCCACTAGAAGATGTGATGCCCCCTCTCACGGTGATTTCAAGCGCTAGAAGCATGCCCCCTGACGCTTCATATCCGCTTCATATCTCCTTTAAGCAACATAATGGATGGGATAGATGCATCCATGATTCGAATAAGAAAGGGGAAGAGGAAACGTCTCTCCCAGTAGGCTAGTGAGCAACAACAATACTACTACAACACTACGACAATTGAAATGCATGCATATGCCTTATCCATTACTCCATCCGTTCCTAAATATTTGTCTTTCTAGAGATTTCAACAAGTGACTACATACGAAGAAAAATGTGTGAATCTACACTCTAAAATATGTCTATATACATCCATATGTGATAGTCCATTTGAAATCTATAAAAAGACAAATATTTAGGAATCAAGGGAGTAGTTTGCTGTATGTACATACAGTTATACACATAGGACACATACGATATGTACGTGTCATGCACGATAGGGATGTCAATGGCGCGCGAACCAACTTGTGGTTAGATGGTTAGAGGGACTGTGGTATCCCAGCCCACCAGGATTCAAGTCCTGGTGCTCACATTTATTCCTGGATTTATTTCAGAATTTCCAGCGATGCTCATTCAGCGGGAGGAGCGTTTCCGTCGACGACGAGGTGCCTATGGTGATTTCGTAAATTTCAAGATTATATGCCGGCTCAGTCTTTCGGAGGTGATCATAGGGATAAGATATGCGTGTGTGTGTTCATAGTGTTGAGTATATGTGCGTGTATGTGAGTGCTTGTGTCTGTGCTGTGTTAAAAAAATGGGCGTAATAAACACCGCACCGCCAAAAAGAAAACTGAACAGAACCCGGTTTTACATCCCTATGTCACGGAGGCATGCCGACTATAGTAGAGCCAATGATCGTCCACCCACCCATTCCATCACATCCCTGTAATCTGCCGCTGAAATACTGCCTCGACGAGCAGAAATCAACCGGCTGGACCGGTGCACTTTTCTGGTAAAAGATGAGAAAGTTGCCGTCACTCAAATCAACCCATCATTGCCGGTAAAACTCATCATCACGTGCACGGGGCGCGTTAGAAATCGACACGCTCGGATTGGTTCGGATTAGTTTAGATTAGATCCAGCCGCACGTCGTCCGCCCAATCCATACACCCATCTATGATCTGTCCGCCATCGTTGACAACATTCTTGATTAATTTAACTCATCGTTTAGTACGCACGGTGACTCGCCGAGCGACTCCTGCTGCAGCAACAGTGATACATGCACAGCTCGTGCGATCCACCGATCCACGGAGACACATACACGGAGGAGTGGTGGCAACAGGATCTTCGGGTGTAGGTAGTCGGCAGGCGCCGTGATATTACCCATTTTTCAAACGAAAAGAAAGGAGAGAGGGCGCAGCAGACACAGTAGTCAGCGCGCGATTTGAAGGGCCATCGCCAACCGCCGGCCGTACGTGGGCGAGCATGATCGAGCGGGTCGAGCGCGTCGGC
This sequence comes from Triticum aestivum, assembly GCF_018294505.1. NCBI lineage: Eukaryota > Viridiplantae > Streptophyta > Magnoliopsida > Poales > Poaceae > Triticum > Triticum aestivum. The sequence continues at coordinate 693,677,698 of NC_057803.1, forward strand.
AAAGGCGACGAGAGTCCGAGACCGCCGGGGAAGGGAGACACTCAGCAGACACAGTAGTCAGCGCGCGAATTGACGCGCCACAACCACCTCCAAGCAAGTCTCCACTCTCCAACCAGACAGCGTCGTCGTCGCTCCTTTCCTTTTTGGCAATTGGAAGGCGAAAGGGCTAGCGCACGGATAAGACGAACTTGCCGCGGAAGCCACCCACCGTGCTCGGCTGGCGCCGTGCCGTCAAGGCAGTGACGGCACCGTGGGACGGGTCGTGCGTGCGTGCCGACCCTCGCTCGCTCGTAGGTGCATGCACGGGCGGCCGGCCGGTCCCCATGACGCGCGCGCGCGGGAGACAGCGGGCGCCTGCGGCGACCATGTGTGCGTACGATCGACTTGGGGCTATCGCGCGGCTTGCAGCACGGAGAAGATAGGCCGGCCTCGACGACGTGAGCTCGGGCCGCGGGGGCATGCGGCCACCATGTGTGTGTACGATCGACTTGGGGCTATCGCAGGGGCTTGCACTTGCAACACGGAGAAGATAGGCCGGGCTGGACGACGCGCCGGGGCGACGACTTATCCCTGGGGGCATGGGGCCGCGCAAACAACGTGCGCGCGCCCGGGCATGCATACGTGCACGTACGGGTCAAGTCGGAAATGGGGGGGGGGGGGGGGGGGGGGGTGGAGAAGCGTCTGCTACCTGCCCAGGTTCATTCCTTGTGTTTGTGGAGCATGTGTGCGCAGTACGCGCAACGGGTTTCGTTGCCGTGCGGCCAGTTAAGTTAGCCCATCTGGGACATCTGATGGAGACGCAGCGGGAATTAGCTCTATTTCTGAGTCTAGCTAATGTAGGAAGGACTGTGGATAGCACCGCTTGTTGGTTGCATCATGTCCCAGATAGTGTCGTAAACTTGTATTAGCTGACTGTAACGCTATTTCTGAGGAATAAATACCCACTTTTCCCGCATAATAAAAAGAAGAAAAAGGAAAAAAAAAAGAAAGCAGGAACCACATTTTACACACTTTTTTTACTTTACATAAAACACATGGATTAGCTCACTTGTCATCATCAAAGGGATAGAATTCAACTGGTGACTTCGGTTGAGTTTAACGCTGACGTGTGTAAAACTATTGTACTCCCTCCGTTCCTAAATATTTGTCTTTTTAGAGATTTCAAATGGACTACCACATACGGATGTATATAGACATATTTTAGAGTGTAGATTCACTTATTTTGCTCCATATGTAGTCACTTGTTGAAATGTCCAGAAAGACAAATATTTAGGAACGGAGGCAGTAGTATACAACCTCTGCATTCGATGTCTTAGCCGGGCGTCCTAGATACCTTGCCCATTTGATCGTGTTCGGAAGGTTATCGAGGAGATAAGGGCATATACAACACTTACACGCAAAATAGACATCCATGAGTTCACTGGTCTGGACCCGTCAGTGGATACATATAGGAGAGCTATCAGACCATGAGTTCACTTCCATGGTTGCACCTTAGCGCGGACATGACTGACATAGAGCTAGACTGCCACCGGTCAACAAAAAAGTGGACCTCCAGCACCGGGGGGCTTGATTCCACCTGGATCTATCCCCCAATTGAACAGTGCAGCCGAGGACAGGGACCGGTGGCAAAACCCAGCCACCGCCGCGGCGATAAGCCGCGCAACCAAGGAAGCAGGTTTTCATCGGGCCAAATTTCATAGTTCCAGATCTGGACGAGGGCACACCCTCAAGACCCGACACATCTATGTCTCCCAGGAACCCCGCCAGTGCTCTGCCAACCACTAACCATCAGATGGTTGTCCTCCAGTCACCATGTCCCCACCCGCGCAGCCCTCTAGATCCGTCTACCGCCATGCCCCCGTCATGGGCGGCTATCGTGCGCCTAGTGTCTAGGAGAAGATTCTGCGCCGCCTAGTCCGTCACACCATAATGTATGTGAGTTGGATGTAATACTGGATCTTATCTCATGTGAGATGTATTATTTGTATCACTTTTTCATAAGCTGTTTCGGTCATAATACCTATAGTGTTTCGCCCTGATCCCTATAGCTATGCGTGTATGTGTTGAAGCTATACGAATCAGGCAGGTATCAGATGCGTCTCTATTCTGAATTTACCAGCAACATGCTAAGGCTGCAATAGTTTCGCAAGCCGGACCTTACATCCCGCAATGCATTAAGAAAAACAGAGGTGGTCCACTTAACAAGGGCAACCCGACCCAAAAATCATAGTACATGACATGGTTAATTAAGGAAAACTGGAAAGACCACACTTGCTAAGGAAACCGGACCCAAAAATCATACATGACACCTGGTCGTTTCACGAGTCTTTGAAAAGCTTAGCGTGCACTTATGTCAGCACCACAAGGATATGGAAACCCAACGCCAATTTATCATTTAATAGATCTTCTGTGAAGCATTGGAAGTCTATGATCGACCAAAGTCCGGCCCATCTTTCCTATCTCGACAGGCTTCTCATTTTTCTATTAAACTGATAAGTAGAAACAGCTTATAAAACAATAATCCGCATGAGAGCATGCATATCTTCAAATAAACAAACAATAAACTACAATTCTCTCTACAAAATCGGTCATGCATATCTTCAAATTAACAATCAATAAACTACAATCCCCTCTAAAAATTTGGTCAACGAATTAGGTATTATTTACGCCATGAATATACAACAAAGCGTGAAATCTAAAGTCAACATGTGTTGTTCTACTGTGATGACTTATGCGATGAATAATTGACAAAGGGAATTATTTCTACAGATTTGAAGTCTCCATGTCAGCTTTTGGCTCCTGCAGGAAAGAAAAGCAGGAGACAGATTTGCACAGGATCGAACACATTTCATTATCGGTTTCGCAAAAGTCAAAAAAGCTGTCCCGTTGCTTTGCGCTTTCTTCCCTCCAATAGCTAACCTCGATCGATCGTCGGCTAGCCAAAGTAAGGGATCTAGTCCTGCTCCAATCCTCCAACAAAGACCGGGCAATGCAACTTTTAGTACCTTGTGATGCTTAATTTCCACTTAATTTACTTCCTGAAGATGAAAGAAAAGAGAGAAACGGCTGGCACACGCACATCTTTTACTTCCTGAAGCTTAATTTCCTCTTAATTTATGACATCGTGACACCGTTCCTGTCGCTGATCGATGATGTTGTTAGTGCTGTGGTAGTGGTGGTTGCGGTGGCCATGGAACCTGATGATTTTACCCGGCAGGCGGTGGCCATGGAACCGGCAGATTTTTACGGTCGCGTGTCATGGCTCCGGATGTTGGCCCCTTGCCGGCGGGGGCCACTGTCGCCTTGGCCTTTCCCTCTCAAAGTTGGTGGCATTTCCCTTAGCTAGCTAGCTGGAGCTAGAGCTGTCGCCTTAGCTAGCAGTGTGCTCTGCTCGCTCGACCGATCAGCAGCTATATATAAACACCCACGTCCGTTGTAGTTGCCTCCTTGTACCCCATCACCGGCAACAACTTCATTCGGCTCCATCGTCTCCCCTCCACTCCTGCTCCCTCCGATCGACCATGAGCATCTCTGTGAACGGGCAGTCGGAGGTGCCGCCGGGGTTCCGTTTCCACCCAACGGAGGAGGAGCTGCTCACCTACTACCTCGCCAAGAAGGCGGCCTCGCAGCGCATCGACCTCGACGTCATCCGCGATGTCGACCTCAACAAGCTCGAGCCATGGGACATCCAAGGTCAGTTTACGAGTTCCTTCGTTCATCGTCTACTCTCCCGTTGGTACTCCTGTATGGATGTTGAACTAATTGGCCATGGAAAAACGCGTGCATGCAGAGCGGTGCAGGATCGGCACTGGCCCGCAGAACGACTGGTACTTGTTCAGCCACAAGGACAAGAAGTACCCGACGGGGACGCGCACCAACCGCGCCACCGGCGCCGGGTTCTGGAAGGCCACCGGCCGGGACAAGGCCATCTACTCCGCCTCCGGCTCCGGCACCATCGGCACGCGCAAGACGCTCGTCTTCTACAAGGGCCGCGCCCCGCACGGACACAAGTCCGACTGGATCATGCACGAGTACCGCCTCGATGACGCCGCAACCCCGGGCAACAACTCCGCCAACCCAGCCGCCGGCAACGCTAGCTACCACTCCGGCTCCTCATCGCCGGTACGTACTTGCTGTCCACAGTGTACAATATACTTGTAGCTAGTACGTTGGACTGCAGGCACGGTGGCCGGCCGGCCGGCCGACAGGGATGAAGATAGCTCGCTAGTTGTGCATGCATGCGATAATTAAGTGTACTATGTACGTACTTACTTAGGTGTATGCTCACTTGGCACATATGCGACACTGTAGACGACCAAGTCTAGTGAAGATGATGTCCAGGTGGTGGTTGGGAATGGGGACACATATGACATAATGCAATGCGTTAATTACTTGTACTATTTTGCTAGTGGGAGCTGGGATTTCCTTTCGACAGGTCGGCGTCACAAATACAATCTATTTAGTGTTTCTCTTAAATAAAAAAGTAATTAAAAGAACAAGCATACAATCCGACATCACATATATGATAGCATCACATATACTAATACTAGACATACACGTATCCGACATCAACTAATTGTTTAACCAAGCTTTGCAAGAATGCATCTCCATAAATTACTTCAGAGTTAACACTCTCTTAGTCTCTTGATACTACTGCTACTGGTATGTGCCAAATGAACGGTGGGAACATGAATTGGTCGAATAGTATGTGAACCTTTGCACGTGGAGACACCGGCATATGACAAATTACGACTACCTCCATCCTGATTTATTGATTCCTTCGCATTTCAGGCTAAATTTTGATGTTAAGTTTAACTAACAAATGTTAATGCACGTAATAAAAAATAAAATCATTGCTATGTTTAAATATGAATTCAATGATATAATTTTTGATAACACGCATTATTATTTTCTTAGTTAAATGATCAGAGTTTGGCATAAAACCTATAAACCAGGACCGTGGTAGTAATTAACAAACCTCCGTTATCGAGCGACCTTTTCTCCGGTCAAACACTACGTTCGTGCATCTGCGCATGCATGGATGATTGATCGAGGACTTTAGATCCATCGACATACCTTTTGAGCTGGCTCAGGTAGTGGGAGTAGTACCTTTTTTAGAAAAGGAGTGGGAGTGGTACCTTCCATTCGAAAATTCAACACCATGCATAATTAGCTTAATCTAATTACCGACCGATCGATCTGATGCAAATTAAGTGATGGTGTTATCCTTATCATATGAGCAGATGCGCGGCGTGGCGCAGGAGGACGGGTGGGTCATCTGCAGGGTGTTCAAGAAGAAGAACATCGTCGTGCAGCACCAAGTAGGCCAGAACGGCGGCGGTGTTGCCGCGGCGTCCAACAAGCTGGTCGGCGTCGGTGCCATGGAGCGCGGCCGGAGCAACTGCTCATCGACGGTGGCCACCGCCAGCGACCACGCCAAGGCGACCCAGATGCAGCAGCATCACGACGCGCTCGACCACATCCTCAACCAGTACATGCATGGCCGCTCGACCACGACCCCGTGCAAGCAGGAGACCAAGCCCACCAACCCATCATCGCCAGCACTGGACGACCTGATCGACAGCGCGTGCCACAACCGCAACAGCACCCTATACCAAAAGTTCATGAGGCTGCCGCAGCTCGAGCACGTCGTCCCCGGCGGCCTCCTGCCGCTGCCGAGCAAGTACGGCAGCGACTGGGACGCTCTCGACCGGCTCGCAGCCTACGAGCTCAACGGCCTCTCCGACCCCGCTTCGGCCAAGACAATGAACGGCATGTCCATCGTGGACGAGCTCGGTAGCGCCACGGCTTACTCCGGCGGCGACACACTACACGCTTCCTCTGACACCAGCGACGGCGACCTGTGGAGCCTGGTGCGGTCGGTGTCATCGCTACACGCCGACTTGAAGATAACCTGTTTTAACGCTGTCGGATGCTGACCCTATGCTAGTCCAAACTTACTTTTTTACAAGGACATTTTCATATATCAAGTTAATACAATCGCACTAAAGAAACATTCGCTTTTTGCATAACAAGATGTACACAGTTAATACGTCAATAATAAAAACAAAAAAAAATTGCAGAAAGAAAAAAAACGTAAGACGGAAGAGGTCCTATCCAAATACTACAACGCTATCAAAGATTGGAGAATGCCGATGTCTGTAAACTCATTGTAGACACCATAGTGAAAATGTTCCTATCCTTCGATCTCTCTAGAGGTCTGTCTAGAATAGACCGTGTTAGGGGCTAGTGTCTATATGCATGAATAACCTACACAGTAGTTGAAACATATTTTTTTGGGCTTGAAAATCACATCATTCCTCAAAACCTGCAAAGCTCAACAAATATAGGGTTGTCGCCCCTGCGAAAACATCACGTGAGCCATCGCTGCATATAAGGATCTGACAGAGAAATTTCCATTCTGGTGCAAGTTCCATCTGAAAATGCCAGGCTTACTGGACAGCTTGATCGCCTCCAAACGTGTGAACAATTCATTCCATGCTGCAAGGTGAAGCCACACTAAATGCTTTATTGACTGATTATGAGTTGATTATCCATGGTGTATGAATACTTGTTGTCTAATTTAAGGGCTCGAGTAACATGATCCACACACCTACATGGATAAGCACTTATTGTCAAGAAAATCCATGACCTCTAGGTTACATATGGCATCAACGAGAAGAAAAATAAGCCACTACACTAAAAGCGTTCTTCCGATCTAGAGATCGTAATTGTTGAGCCAACCATTACACATATCACAGATCTTAATTGTTGAGGCAAACACTTGTGACTAGAAGAGACATCTATCTGTGTGACCTAATGCAGTTTTGACTGCTAATGATTATGTTCTGCGGGTGCCTAAAAGGTACTTGTTTTCGGTTTAAAAGGCCTACACATATTCCTAGACCGACAATATATCTTATCACATTGTTATACTGGTCAAATTGTTGATCTATACTATGTAATGGTATACATTTTGTAGCATATAATTTGTATTATATTAGTCAAATTGTCGATCTAAGGATACGTGTAAGCTTATTAAACCGGAAAGGAGGTAGTAGCAACATTGTGTTTGATTTAGAATAGAAGACATATATGAACTTGTGAAGTGGACTTATGGTACTCCCAAATTGGAAGACAAAAGATGGCTTGAGTCTATTTAAATATTTTTGAAAGCATAGGTTAACAGCTCAAATTTTGCAAGAGAAAGAGTTGTGGTCTGAAAAGGTTCTGATTTGATCCTAGACAATTATTATGAAAATGCAAATATCTTGTGCCCAAACTCAGTTCAGAAGTAATCTGTGATATTTGTGTGGTGATACTTGGTAGGCGACTAGTATGTACTCCCTCCATCCGGAAATACTTGACCTGGAAATGGATGTATCTAGACTTATTTTAGTTATATATACATCCATTTTATCTATTTTTAGGACAAGTATTTCTGGACGGAGGGAGTATTATGTAGCTGAAATTTATATGGATTTCCACTGTGATGAGGGAATACCATCGCTATCATCCTTGTTAGGGTAGGCCTTACCGAAACTTGATTACATGAAAATTTCGTTATGCCGTGTTGACATTGTTAAAGTATGATTTTGTATAGCTATCCACGTGTATGCCGTTTATATACGGTTGTACATATACACGTATAGGATTCTTTCTTGGTCTCCAAGACTTGTAATCTTGCTATAAATATATGAGCCGATCGCCCCTTGAGAGGCGTCTTCCCTCAAACTGATTCTCGTTTATATGGTATCAGCCCTCCTTTCCTAAAACCTAGCTTCCGCCGCCCCCCCTCCCAGCCGCCGCCACCCCAAACCCTAGGCGCCGCCGCGGTTTCCCCTCCTGTCCCGATCGCCGCCAGGTCCAGCTCCGCGTCGTCGTCGTCCATGCTCGGGGCGCAAACCTCCGGGGCTCTCACCAACTCTACCTCCGCCGCCACCGCCCCCGCCCTCACGTCGCCGGCCTCTCAGGCCGTCCACGTTGCCAGCGTCAAGACGCACGTCCCCGTCGTCCTCGACCTGCAGCAGTCCAACTACGCCAAGTGGCGTATGCTCATCATCGTCCTCCTCGGCAAGTACGAGCTCATGGATCACATCTCCGCCGTCACGCCGCCGGACGCACGCACGGCCGAGTGGCACCGCCAGGACTACGTCGTCCGTTCGTGGTTGTATGGCTCCATCAGCGACGACATCCTGGACACCATCATGGCCCAAGATCAGACCGCATACGACGCCTACGCGCTGATCCGGAACCTCTTCCTCGACAACCAACTCACCCGAGCCGTCTACCTCGAGGCGCAGTTTCGGGCCATCGTCCAGGGCGATCTCACCATCACCGCCTACTGCCACCGCCTGAAGGCCCTCTCCGACGCGTTGGCGGACGTGGGGCAGCCCGTGCAGGACCAAACTTTGGTCCTCACATGCCTTCGGGGCCTCAACCGCGCTTTTCCGACATAACCACCCTCGTCACGATGCAGGTTCCGCCTCCGATGTTCCTGCAGACACGCTCCATCCTGCTTCTGCGCGAGAACCAGCTCGCCAACACCGTTCCCGGTGGCTCCGGGCCGTCTTCGGTCGCTCTCTACGGCAACACCGCCGGATCCTCCACCGGCGGCAACCCCGGCGGCCACGGCAACTCCGGCGGCCACAACGGCAACGGCGGCCGCTGGTCGAAGAAGAAGAAGAACGCCAGCGGGGGTGCGGCCAACTCCAACAACGCTCAACCCCCCGCGGCACCTGGTCCGTGGATCTGCTTCAACCCGTACACCGGCCAGACCCAGCAGATGCAGGCCACCTGGCGCCCCTACGCCGCCCCGGCTCCTCCTGCCGGGGGCGCTGGCCTCCTTGGGCCGGCCCCGCGGTCTGCCGCACCAGCGCCGCCGCCCCGTCAGTCCACCTGGGTGCCCCCAGTACAGGTCGCTTACACGACCCAGCTGGCACCGCTGCACGGTCAGGCCTGGGGCACCAACCCACCTCCACCTGCGGCGCCGTACAACTCCGGCCCGGCATGGGACTACTCCGCCCTCGTCGCCGCCCTGAACGCCAGTGCCGGCTCACCAGCCGCCGGCCCTTCTACACCAGGCGCCTGGGTCATGGACTCCGGCGCCACCACGCATATGGTCTCCGACCCTGGTATACTCTCCACCTCCTCATACCCTCCCCCTCCACTCCATGTCACTGTTGGCAATGGTGATCCCCTTCCCATCACCGCCACCGGCCACGTTACTCTCCGCACACCTAGCCACACCTTCCACCTAAACAATGTTCTAGTTGTTCCCGATATTATCAAAAATCTTCTTTCTACTCATCAGTTTACCATTGATAACTCGGTTTCTGTTGAATATGACCCGTGTGGTTTTTCTATTAAGGATCTTCACACTCGGCGCGAGATTATTCGCTGCAGTAGCCCCGGTCCGCTCTACGAGTTCTCCGCCAACACCAACACCACCACCTCGCCGTGTGGACTCGTCGCCACCACCACCTCATCGGAGCTATGGCATCATCGCTTAGGACATCCGGGTCGTGACTCTATGTCACATTTATCTTTAGAATATGCTATACCCTATAATAAAAACACTCAAGTGTGTCATGCATGCCAACTTGGCAAGCACGTGCGTCTACCGTTTACTAGATCATCTACCTTTTGTGTCGTTCCATTCCAATTGCTTCATTGTGATTTGTGGACATCACCTGTTGCTAGTAACTCCGGCTTCAAATATTATTTGGTCATTGTTGATGATTTTTCTCATTTTATGTGGACCTACCCACTCCGTCCGAAATCCGACACATGTGATCTTCTCGTTAACTTCGTCGTCTATGCACGCACACAATTCACCCTTCCGGTCGTGTCATTCCAAACAGACAACGACACTGAGTTTGTTAACTCCACCTTTGTCGAGTTCCTTGCCTGCAATGGCATCCACCTACGAATGTCTTGTCCATATACTTCTCCTCAAAACGGCAAGGCTGAGCGTGCTATCCGCACCCTCAATGACATCACCCGCACCCTCCTCTTCCAGGCTTACATGCCTCCTCCCTACTGGGCCGAGGCTCTCACTATCGCCACCTTCCTACTTAATCGCCGCCCTAGCCAAGCCCTGCAATTCCGCATCCCATATACCCTACTATACCAACAAAAACCTTCCTTCTCCGACCTTCGCGTTTTCGGGTGCCTGTGCTACCCGAATCAATCCGCAACGGCACCTCACAAACTCGCTCCACGCTCCATGGCGTGCGTGTTCCCCGGTTACCCTACCTCCCATCGCGGCTACAGATGCCTCGACTTGTCATCACGCCGCGTCATTATCTCCCGTCACGTCATCTTTGACGAACACACCTTTCCCTTCGCCACAGATCGCACCGATGCACCCCCGGACGATCTCGATTTTCTGCTCGACCTAGCCGCCACGCACCCGGCCCCCGTGGTCCTCGCCATCCCATCGGGCCAGCCCAGCATGGCGCCGGCCTCTCCGGCCCAGCCCACCATGCATGGCCCGGCTTCGCCCACGCGCGTCATCGACGACCCCGCCTCGCCCGCGCCCACGCTGCCTGCGTCTCCCGCCCCATCTCCTTCCCCACCACCACCGCCACCCCCTCCCCCTCCCCGGTGCTCCCGCAGCAGCACCGCTCCGGCCATCAACACTCACACCATGCTCACGCGCGCCAAGCGTGGCATCGTCCAGCCGATTGACAAACTCAACCTGTCGGCCGAGCACTCCGTCATCTCCCCCATTCCCAAAACTTACCGCTCCGCCCTTCAGGATCCTCTTTGGCGTGCTGCTATGTCCGAGGTCCACTAGTTACTGATGCTACTGAGTACCGGAGCTTTGCCGGGGCACTTCAGTACCTGACGCTCACCCGTCCCAACATTGCTCATGCCGTGCAGCAAGCGTGCCTCTACATGCACGCCCCTCGGGAGCCACATCTCAACCTCGTCAAGTGGATCCTTCTGTATGTTCGCGGCACTCTCGACCTCAGACTTCAGCTTCACTCCACGCCGGCCTCCTTGCTCACCGCCTACTCCGACGCCGATTGGGCCGGCTGCCCCGACACCCGACGCTCCACCTCTGGCTACTGTGTCTATCTCGGCGACAACCTGGTGTCCTGGTCATCCAAACGCCAGGCCACGGTGTCTCGCTCCAGTGCCGAGGCAGAGTATAGAGCCGTGGCTCATGCCGTGGCTGAGTGCTGCTGGCTTCGTCAGCTTCTTCTCGAGCTTCATCGTCCCCTTCCGTCCGTGACTGTTGTCTTCTGTGATAACGTCAGTGCTGTTTATATGGCCTGCAACCCGGTCCAGCATCGCCGCACGAAGCACATCGAGATCGACATCCACTTCGTTCGTGAGAAGGTGTCTCTAGGTCAGATTCGCGTTCTTCACGTGCCGTCTTCACAGCAGTTTGCCGATATCATGACGAAGGGCTTGCCATCTCACCTCTTCGAGGATTTTCGGTACAGTTTATGCGTTAGACCGACGCACAAACTGCGGGGGATGTTAAAGTATGATTTTGTATAGCCATCCACGTGTATTCCGTTTGTATACGGTTGTACATATACACATATAGGATTCTTTCTTGGTCTCCAAGACTTGTAATCTTGCTATAAATATATGAGCCGATCGCCCCTTGAGAGGCGTCTTCCCTCAAACTGATTCTCGTTTATAGACATGGAAGCACTGAGCTTTGATCATTAACAAGGTGGAGCAAACTTTTCAACATTAAGTGGATGGAGCTAAATGCATGGTAAAGCCTGGTCTTAGCTTGCCTAGTAAATAATCTCTTTTTGGTTGTGTTAACATCAAATCTTTAGGGAAGGCACTTCCTCCCTAGGGGTGATTTGATTTGGTGTTGAAAACTGCATGCTTCCTTATTGTGAAAGAGCCCTGCATGTTGCTGAAACAAACAAAGTTTGTTACTCCTCCGTGGTGGTGCGGGCACTCTATTGTCACTACCGGTTGCCGGCTACATCATACTTGAACAATTGGTTATCCTTGTATGGGCTCACCTTTTACCTTTTCTATTATGCCAGCATGCATGCTACTGCTTAGCTCGGTAAGATCGCATGCATCTTCTCCATAAATGACTTGGGTGACCAGTCACGATCTAATTCGCAGATCGTGCTGCCTTGATCTGCACTTGTTGCACTAGTAGAAAAAGGGGCATTTGTCCCGGTTCATAAGGGCCTTTAGTGCCGGTTCATGAACCGGGACTAATGGGTCGTTACTAATACCTCCCTCCTTTAGTCCCGGTTCTAACACGAACCGGGACAGATGGTCCTTCACGTGGCCGGTGCGCCAAGCCCAGGCAGGTGGGTCTTTGGTCCCGGTTGGTGGCACCAACTGGGACCAAAAGGCATCCACGCGTCAGCATTCCAGTGGCTGGGGTTTTTTTTTTGAAAGAGGGGGGGGGGAGGGGTTGGGGGTTTTGGGGGGTTAATTTAGGTGTTTCATATATTGTGTTAGTTAGCTAATTAATAGAGAGAAGTGTCCTCTCTTATGTCCGTGCTTGGTCGACGCTACGTACTATACATAGAGAGACCCTCGACACGGTAGCTAGTAAGAAAATGAAGGGAACCATTCAGTACAGAAGTTCGTCATGCATACCGAGAAAAGTGATCGATCGACCTCTCCTTCTCCGAGAGATTGGTCGAACAACAAGTTTTCGTATTATCTATCCGACGCTACTGGCTACATACATATACAATATGTAAGATCTCTTAATTACAATCCCCTAGCAATTGAAATCAACTTCCACATGGTATTCTCCGGCTTTATTGATGACGTGGTCAAGAAAGAATCCCGCCAATTCCTCTTGAATTGCTTTCACGCGATCTTGTTCTAGGAGTTCATTCCGCATCTGCCACGTCTAATTTGAAGAAGGGGGTTAATTAATACATATATATGAATGAAACTCAACAGAAATGATGGTGTAATAAAATGAAATTGTGAATATTATTGCTTACGCACTGCATATTGTCTTTTAGAGTAGCCCCGCTTATTTTTCAAAGTCGCGTTGTAGATGAACTCGCACACGTAGTATCCACAGAAATCATTTCCTTGCCACAAGCACTTTACGAGAAATAGAGGTCAATCAAACTGATAATGAAGCATTATAAATGGCATTGATGAAAGTATAGCTAGAATCAACGAGAGATGCGCGCAACTAGCTAGCCAGTAGTACTTACTTTCGTGTATGTATATCGCAGCTCCTTCGGCAGTCCCGAAGCTTCTGCGGTGAACTATTTTCAACCCTGCAAGACAAAGAAAATAATTATTATTACTTGAGATATCAGGAAATGAACAAAAAGTTGCCGATATGGTGCGATAATGATCGATTGAACTTACTTGTTGAGCAATTTAGTCATGTCCGCATAGGTTTCGGGATCTTTTCGTCTCGAGTCTAAGACGGTTACTAATCCCCGCTCAAGCTTAATCTCCAGAAGAACATAGTGGAAGCTGCACACGCATGGATAACTCATCAATTACATTACTATAACCTCCCTCGAGTAATAAGGGAAACCGAATATGCACACGACAGTAACACTCACTTGAAGTTGTAAGAAAAGAGTATGGTATCTTTGTTTTGATTTTTGATCAACGATTGTAGCAAGTTGGCCTCGGCCTCTTCGGCGTGTTTTTTAACCAGAAATTCATCTATGATATTTGTGTTAATGAACCCAATATCATACATTTCTTGTTTTCTGCACTCGACGATCTTCAATATGCATAATATATTGAGGATAATTAATTATAAATACATGCAATGAAAGAGCCGAGCTATATATAGAGACTTAATGACAGAAATAGTACTTATAGGCAGTAGCAAGACCGTTAATTTATCGAGGGCCTTTTGATTGAAGAACGCGAAGAACTCCTCAAATGGAACACACAACAGATCATGTTCAATGAGGTCGTGCTCCTCTTTAATGTTCAGATACAAACTATTCGTCCCCCCAGACTCTCTGCAGGTTTTCATGTACCAATTATGGAATCTTCGCATCATCGTTGTTAGAGATTTTTTCATCTTTGACGAGAGGCTTCCCGTACTCGTATCTGTGTTCGTCCACCTCCATGAAATCAGGAAGTTGATCGTTAGGCAGGTAATCTGATAGATTGCCATAACCGTCCACCATCCCCGGAGCATTAGCGACGATGTTGCCGCTAGACACATTGAGCGGGGGGAGGGGGGCCACGATTGATTTGCTTATTCGCCGAGCTTGTCAATTTTTTTCGCAGCTGCTCGTTCTCTTGACCTTTGATGTCTGACAGTACTTCCCGACCGCTTCGCTTGGAGATATGTCTGTTCAGTAATGCGCTCATAGTTGGTTCTCGGCGGAGACTTTGCCGGTTTCCTCAGGGCATCGAGAGTGCATTTTGCTTTCACGGGATCTACCTTCTCCTCCGGAGGTGGATGTCTCTTTGCTTTCACCCCTTCAAAGAAGTCCTTCACGTGGGTCCGCACGATCGTCGCGTTTTCCTCCTCGGTCCTCTCGTACGGTAACTTCTCTAGAGGCTTGAGAGGTGGACCGTATCTATATTGCCTCCTGCCTCTGGCTGTACTGCTAGACGCTGGAGCAGACGGAGCAGCTGCAGCGTCTGTCTTCTTTCGTGCTTGCTTACGAGGCGAAGGAGAAGGACTACGACACGACGGAGCAGCCGGGGCGGCGGCAGGTCTCTTCTGCCCTTGCTGGCGAGGCGGAGAAGGAGGAGGCTGCTGGCTTCTCGGGCGCGCCGGCGTAGGCGGAGAAGGAGGCGGAGTGCCGCCACGCATCGGAGAAGGAGGCCCAGTGCCCTGATCGTCACTCGCCGGAGGAGGAGGCGGTGGAGGAGGCGGAGTGCCCTAACTCACCGGAGGAGGAGGAGGAGGCGGAGGCGTCCAGTTTGGAAGGTTGATGAGCTCCTTCCGCCATAGGCATGGAGTCTTCAGAGCAGAACCCAGCCTAGTCTTCCCTTCACCGGTAGGGTGGTCAAGCTGGAGGTCCTCAAATCCCTCCGTTATTTCATCCACCATCACCCTAGCATATCCTTTTGGAATCGGCCGCCAGTGATAAGTTGCGCCGGGTTCAGTAGGATAAACAGAGCCAACAGCTGCCTTGACCTTCAAATTCATCCATCGCGTCATAATGTGGCAATTTTGAGACTCCGTGATAGCATCCACGGGATAGCTGGCAGGAGCCGTCAAGACATGCTCCGGCGGAAGCAGCTCGGTGGAAGCCGCGCTGCTTCTCCGCTGAGATGGCAGGGTAGCTTCGGGGGAAGCTTTGGCAGGTCGTTTGCTGCGATCTGCTTCTCGTTCCTCTTCTCGTTCCTCTAGCCCCATTACCTTTTCGTGCAGCGCCTATAGTTGGCCCTGCTCCAGTTTCTTCCTCCTCTCGTGGGATTTGTAACCCCCTGCGTCCGGAAAACCAACCTTCCACGGAATGGAGCCTGGCATGCCTCGTGTCCGTCCAGGGTGCTCAGGAATCCCGAGGGCCATTGTGAGCTCGTCCTTCTCCCTGTCTAGAACGAACGTCCCTTGCTGGTACTTTCAGTTGCTCGTCCGTCCAATGGCACTTCCCTGATACAGGGTCCAAGGTTCCGCCAGCCCCGAAGAACCAAGTCCGGCAACGGTCTGGCCAGTTCATTGTCTCTAGTTTGATCCCTTTATCAAGTAGATCATTCTCAGCCTTGGACTACTTAGGCCGGGCTTTGAGGTAGCCACCTGACCCCGTGCGATGGTGAAACTGCTTCTTCGCAGCATTTTGCTTGTTTGTCGCCGACATCTTCTTACTCTTTTCCGATGTCTTGTGGGCCAGAAATGCGGGCCAGTGATCTTTGATCTTCTCATATTTGCCGATGAATTCTGGTGTCTCTTCTTTGTCGACAAACTTGTTCAGCTCTTTCCTCCACCTCCTGAATAGGGTTGCCATCTTCTTAAGAGCACAAGACTTGATTAATTTCTCTTTAACTGGCTTCTCCGGATCCTCCTGTGGTGGTAGGGTGAAATTTTCCTTCATCTGAGTCCAAAGATCATCTTTTTGCATATCATTGACATAAGACACCTCAAGGTCTTCCTCCTTAGGCTTATACCATTGCTGGATGCTGATCGGGATCTTGTCCCTAACAAGAACCCCACACTGAGCAGAAAATGCGTTCTTTGTCCGGATGGGTTCAATCGGTTTGCCGTCGGGCGCGATTTCTATGATCTCAAACCTTTCATCCGAGCTCAACTTTTTCTTCGGGCCTTGTCTCCTTACCGAAGTTGTGCTCGATCCAGAGGGCTAGAAAAAGGAAGAAAGACAAGAGTTAATTAATATGTGTACATATACCAAAACAATGGATGCATCAATTAACTAGTCAACACGGGCTTAACTAATATATATATACCTGGCCGGACTCGGTTCGGTCACCGGAGCAGTCAGCATGGTGTCCTTCTTGTACCTCCATTGGGTCACCGGAGCCATCATGAACATAGCCTTCTTCTTGTACCGGCATTAATGGGCCGGAGCCATCATGAACATAGCCTTCTTCTTCACCCAGTCCTTCCTGAGCATCAGTGTCATTGAGAAATGACGCAACAACATCACTTCCTTGTGCGATTATGTCCCCAACATCGCTTCTGTTGCTTCGTCTCGGGAGTGCTCCATAGTTTTTGCAAATATTTACAACATGTCAATTATTATTCAAACATGGTACAGATGGATATATATTAGTGGCAAACGTAGAACTAGCTAGCTAATCACAATAAGGAATCATGTTAGTGGCCTCGACGCTGCTTCTCTAGGGTTTGGGGTGGCCTCGACACAACGCGTCAAGGGTTTGGGGTGGCCTCGACGACAACGCTCTTTTAACCTGGTAAATTTGGGTGGCCTCGAGAGAGTTAATTTGTCAGGTAGGGGCGCGGCGGGAGGGGGTAGGAGACCAACATCGTTTTCTCTCTAGGGTTTGGGTGTCCTCGAGAGTTTTTTCGAGCGAGAGGGCCGAGGGGGGTGCTGCTGTGGTATAAATTATCACGGTCGAGAGGGGGTATATATATCGACCGCCCCTCATGTCGAAGTTATCCGGGAGGGGGTTATATCGACAACGACGCGACATACATATACATGGGAAAATAATGTTATCGGGGAGGGGGTATCGGTACCCCCCCCCCCTCGTGTTGAAGTTTCTTCTTTCTCCTCTATTCCTTTCTTCTTCTTCTCCTCTTCTTTTTCTTCTTCTCCCTCGAGAAAGGAAAATAAGAAAAAGGAAGAAAAGAGGAAGAAGGAAGAAGGAGATCGAAGAAGAAGAAAAAGAAGGAGAGGAAAAAGGAACATAAGAAGATGAAGAAAGGAGAAGAAGAGGAGAGGAAGAAGAGGAGAAATAAATAAGAAGAGGAAAAAAGAAGAAAAAGAAGAGGAGAAGAAGAAAGGAATAGAGGAGACTCCTTCTTCCTCTTTTCTTCCTTTTCTTCCTTTTCCTTTCTCCTCTACACTAATCTAAAATGCACTAACCTAAAATCAATATCTAGTAACAACCTAAATAAAAAAATAATACATATATGAAAAAACATATATAAACAAAAAAATGCTATGAACATTATATTCACACATACATAGCCACATCCATTCATCATATATATAGCTACCACATACATATATACATTATATATATGAAAAAATGCAATGAACAAAAAAAATACACTTATGAAAAAAATACTATGAACATCTACACATATATACACATACAAACACATATACACAAAAAAATACAAAAAAATGCTATGAAAAATGCAGGGCAGGGGCGGCGGGGCGGCGCGCGGTGGCCGCGCAGGGCAGGGTCGGCGGCGCGGCGGCCGCGCAGGTGCGCGGGAGCAGGATGTGCTCACAGGGGGCGGCAGCGACGGCGAAGGCGAGCAGCCTGACGACGTCGGTGGCGGCGTCGACGGCGAAGGCGAGGAGCCTGACGGCGTCGATGGCGGTGGCGACGACAAGGTGGAGCAGGGGCGTCGGGCGGCGACGACAACGAGGAGGAGCAGGGGCGTTGGGGGAGAAGTGGGGGATTTGATCGAAACTGCTAAGTGCTGTATATATAGCAACAACATTGGTCCCGGTTCGAGAAACCAACCGGGACCAATGCCCCCCCCTTTAGTCTCGGTTGGTGCCACCAACCGGGACCAAAGGCCGTCGATTCTGTGCTGCCCGCAGCGCGGCAAAAGTTTAGTCCCACCTTGCTAGTTGAGAGGGCTCGAGAGTGGTTTATAAGCGCTATTGCGCCCACCCTCTCGAGCTCCTCTCAACTGCGGGCTTTCGGGCCTAATCTCACAGTATGTTGTTGTGGGCCTATTGGGCCTTCTGCGGGCCTGAATCCTGGCCCAGGTTGGGTTTCTAGTCGTATTCAGACCGTGGTGGCCCAATAGGTGGCAGTTTTTTTTTATTTTTTTCCAGTTTTTTTGTTTTTTTGCATTATTTATTTTCTTTTGTTTTTTGCTTTATTTTTAATTCTTTTTGCTTTTAGTTTTAGAAAAATTATAAACTTTCTGTTAGTGCCATTAGTTTTCAAATTTGAAAACACTTTTTTTGTTTTCTTTCTTGCTTTATTTATTTTATTTTGTTTCTACTTACAACAAAATACTTATTGTTGTTATTTTTATTTTTTTCCAGTTTTTGTGTTTTGTTTTCTGCATTATTTATTTTCTTTTGTTTTTTGCTTTATTTTTTAATTCTTTTTTGCTTTTAATTTTAGAAAAATTATAAACTTTCTGTTAGTGCCATTAGTTTTCAAATTTGAAAACACTTTTTTTGTTTTCTTTCTTGCTTTATTTATTTTATTTTGTTTCTACTTACAACAAAATACTTGTTGTTGCTATTTTTATTTTTTTTCTTGTTTTTTAGTTTTGTTTTCTGCATTATTTATTTTCTTTTGTCTTTTGCTCTATTTTTAATTCTTTTTTGCTTTTAAATTTAGAAAAATTATAAACTTTCTGTTAGTGCCATTAGTTTTCAAATGAACTCTGGAAAAGTTGAAAGTTGACAAGGTATCATAAATTCAGGGGGCACATAGTTGTCATCGTACTCTTCTTCTTCGCCGTCTTCCATCATAACCCCTATTTCTCCGTGCCTCGTCCAAATATTATAGTGTGGCATGAAACCCTTGTGAAGCAGATGGGTGTGAAGGATTTTCTGGTCAGAGTAAGACTTCGTATTCCTACATATAGGGCATGGACAACACATAAAACCATTCTGCTTGTTTGTCTCAGCCACTTCGAGAAAATCATGTACGCCCTTAATGTACTCGGAGGTGTGTCTTGAACCGTACATCCATTGCCGGTTCATCTGCGTGCACTATATATAATTAAGTGTGTCAAAAATCATTACAGAACATTATGAATAGATAATTAAGTGACCAAATTAATAGAAGTTCATCATCACATTAAAACCAAAGTACATACATAGTTCTCATCTAACAACATAAAGCTCTGTAGAGCATCTAAATTAATTAAACCATACATTGAAACTATGTAAAACATTTCAATGCGAAAACAAATGCGATCATAATCGCAACCAATGTAACAACTGATCCAACGGCATAATGATACCAAGCCTCGGTAGGAATGACATATTTTCTAATCTTTTTAATCTTCAAGCGCATTTCATCCATCTTGATCTTGTGATCATCGACGACATCCGCAACATGCAACTCCAATATCATCTTCTCCTCCTCAATTTTTCTTATTTTTTCTTTCAAGAAATTGTTTTCTTCTTCAACTAAATTTAACCTCTCGTCAATAGGGTCGGTTGGAATTTCCGGTTCAACAACCTCCTAGATAAATAAAATCTATGTCACGTTGGTCGGCATAATTGTCATAAATAATAAATGAACCAATAGTTATGAAAAGATAATATATATATATACCACATCCGAATCATAGACAGGACGAGGGCCGACCGGGGCGGATTACCAAAACCATCGCACGATATAAGATGCAATAATAAAAGTAAGAAAATTATACAAGTATCTATATAAACATACAAGTAAGAATTTTTTTTCCCTTTCAGAAAGAAGATAAGAACAAGAGGCTCACCATGGTGGTGCCGGCAACGAGATCTGCGCGAGCGATCAACGGCGGTGAAGACGGGGACAGAACATGACGAACCGCTAAACCTAGACAAATATTGAGGAAATTGGAGCTTGGAGGTCGAGCTTGGAGAGGAGAAAGCTTAAGTAGTGTGGCTCGGGCATTCTATCGAACACCTCGTGTGCATAGGAGGTGAGCTAGAGCAACACAAAGCTCTCTCCTCACCGGCCAGGAAAAACAGAGCAGTGGAAGTGCTCTGCTCGCGGGCGAGGGGTATATATAGGCAACTAATTGGTCCCGGTTCGTGGCATGAACCGGGACTAAAGGGCAGCCTAACCGGGACTAAAGGGCAGCCTTTGGTCCCGGTTCAAGCCACCAACCGGGGCCAATGGTGGTAGGACAGAAGTGAGGCCCATTGGTCCCGGTTCGTCCCACCAACCGGGACCAAAAGGTCCAGACGAACCGGGACCAATGGCCCACGTGGCCCGGCCGGCCCCGGGGCTCACGAACCGGGTCCAATGCCCCCATGGGTCCTGGTTCTGGATTGAATCGGGACTAATGAGCTGACCTGACCTGGACCATTGCTTCCTTTTCTACTAGTGTTGGCATGTTCCCCAATCTTCTTCAGCTGCATCTGGACTACGAGTTGGACTCGGTCCGATGAGCCCTGAGCTGCAACTTGGACAGGCTTGTGAGTTGTGATGGAAGGTGCTGCCACTTTGCTTGCTCCTCTCAAGCCTGATGCCCACTACACAAGCCAATGCAAATGAGTATGTGCAAGGTAGAAAGCGATTGCAAGCTGTCTGATTGACGGCAAGGTAAAAGCGATGCATATATTCCCGCATTTGCAACCTTTCTTTAATATGATTGAATGATGGATAGGGATTAAGAGTGGGCTATGGTGTTCCAGAATCTGATTCTTGAATACCAGGTGTGCTGAGTAAAGCGAGCATGACGTGACGTCACCAGCTCGATCAGACTTGAGAGGATCAACCAATATTGATCAGTTTGAGTAACTGAGTATGTGATGACCTGTTTTTACCGAACTTCCTCATGTGCTGTACTACTCTGCTTCCATTGGACGCCAGGTGCTTGTAGAGTAGAGTTCAAAACGTTTATTTTTCTTTGTCCCTGGAGAGTTTATACGTGCTCTTAATTATCCCGGTTTGAGACAAATATGTACATGTCATAAAAGTAGTGTGTATGCCTGTAAAGTTGAGCTTTGTTTCACTGTTGAGTTTGGACACGTAAAGGAGGTTGGTCCTCTAGACCATGTGAGGTGTATGTAGGTCATCTGTCTATTGTCACCTGTATTGGTGTTTGGCAGTATGCAGGACATTCCAGATAGCGCTTGGACTGAGAGCTTCGCGCTCATGTTTCCGAGGTCTGGGCCGACCACCTATGGACACCGTTGCCGTGATTAATAATGCATTTTGGATGTATACTATATACTGGGACATACAGGCCGTTCGTTAGGTCCGGAATGTAGCTTCGAAATGGCCAAGCAGGACCAGAGAATTGATGGTTCAGACCATTCATCTTGGCACCTTCGTATCCAGATGATTGAGGCCGTGGGATTAGGCAAATTCTTCTACTGAAACCAACAATTTCTCTCTCTGAAACTTTGCCCATTTTTATGTGACAGTGTGAGTAGATGGCCAGCGAGCTAGCTAAGGACGCGGCGAGATCAGATCAAAGCAACTTTAATTACATGGATCAATCATATATTGGAGAGGAACACAATGAGAGGAAGCCTCGCCCCACTCACTGTGGCTAGCTAGGAATCCTAGTACTGCTCCTAGTCTTTTTACGAGTGAGCGTGATGGGGTGTTAGGTGCTGCATTATGCAGATTAGATGCCCGATCCCCGACGGCAACGTACCGGCGACGGGTACGTCGATGGCCGTCGCCATGATTAAGCCAGTGACGCTCAAGGGGAGATTACGCTGCAAAGCTGCTTGCTGAGTGAATGGAGAATCCCTCGCCTTTTCCTTTTGATTGTGAGTGTGGCTTTGCGCCTTTGCCATGTAGAGTTAGGCTGTTAGCGCATGATGATGATGCCTCGTAGGCCACGCCAGGTCCGGCCAGCCATGCATCGTATGCATATGCATGATGCCAAAACGTAGTCACCAGCTGATAAAACTAGACTTGTGAGTAAACTCAATCATGGGCGCACGTTTGCTTCTTTCTGTTCTTGTTGTATGTTGCCCATGAGTCCATGACCATGTGCTTTGGTTAATCGAAGTACACTGAATGATTCAAGCCTTTTCATCTGGACTAGTTAAGAGTAACATTCAAATTGCAAGTACGACGAGCAGATAAGTAGTAGCTACTGTGGTCCGTGGACGGAAATCATCACATGGAATTGAACTATTTGAGGGGCCAGCTGGACACTGCTCCTTACAAGTTTATGCGAGTTGAATACTATTATGCTTAAAGTACAGATCTGGTCATTTTGAATGAAATCATTGGAAAGGTCTTGCCTCCCTCATGAATCATGGCGGTCGTCTCTTGGCACATATAATAGTTTACACTTTCAGTGAGATTTCGATGAAATTCATTAATAGTAGACACTTATATATTTACTTGTCGGCCAAAATATCCCAGCAATTTCAGTAGTACATAGGAATTCAAATATTTTATCAATATCTAATTGAATTCATGTGAATATTCCATCCTTTTGGCCGAAATGTAAACCGAAATCACTGAAATTCACTAAATTTTGGTGATTTCAGGTAGTGCTATTTTTTTCCCTAAAACTGAAAATGAAGGCGTACCGTTTACATAAAGCTCTTTCATCTAATCTCGAAATAGGCTCACCTCGCTTTCTAGATAAATCCATACGGCCGAACGATACAAAGTGTTGGGGAGAACGTCTTATAGAGGTGAACGAATACAAGTAAATACAAATAAGCACACGAGTGGCAGAAACCGCGACTAGGAGCGCTGAAGGGGGGCACCAATCGCTCGTCCCTGGGTGAAAATACCGGACTTTATCGTAATGTCCTCAGCGAATTGATGCCAAAAGGTCTCTCTACCCTTTAACTCCGGCCCGCAGAGAGCTGTTCCCGTCGACGAGAAGAAAAGATGACACTCTTTTTTTTTGCAAAAGTCCTATATCTATTTAAAAAGTTCATCAAAAGTACAAAGCATCCCAAACATAATAAAAATTACATTGAGATCCTTGGACCACCGAGCAATTACTAGCCAGACTGTCCGCCGCTTCGCTACTGTCGCCGATCCCTTATTGGAGCCTGACCGTGTCGATGACAGTCAGAAACTCTTCATGCATGTGCCCCTAATATCAGTGACCTGGAGCTGCAGTCATTGTTGCTGAACTCTGGAATCAATCTGAAGCACCTAACATCATACTGTGTTGTTGGAAGTGCAGAACAAGTAAGCCTAACCTCACTACCCCATGGACATGGTAGAAATCTATGCCGGAGCTCCGTTGACTTCATCGTGATGGATGAACTCGAGCAGGATCAAAGCCCGAAAGACCAACTCAAAGATGAGACACTGCCAGCCTCCTAAATGCCACCTCTAAAATAAAAGAATAGCCGAGGAAGTGGCTATTTGGTGCCTCACGAAGTGAAACACTTAATACTCCTTCTGAGCCATATTACTTGTTGCTGAAATGGATGTGTCTAGATGTATTTCAATGCTAGATACATTTGTTTGAGCGGCAAATTATATGGATCGGCGGGAGTAAGTAATCTTATACCAAGAGTGTAAGCTTCCTTTAAAAAAATCTTTGGACCCATGACCATTCTACAGTTAAAATATCTTCTTAATTAATGGAAAGGCTTTTCTTTTGTCAAGTTTTGAAAGAAAAGAAACTAGGAGATCATCTTAGCTCAAGCTAGAATGAAGTGCCAATTGCTTAGGACTGTTCACCAAATTCCACTGACATGATTGACTCTGCGTCGGATTAGAAAAAGCTGCCCCCGGAAAGTACGAATGGATAAGGTACGAAGTGGAGTTGGATCTTTACACTCGTGCAAGTTAATACTTAATATAAATAAATAAAAAGTAAATCAGCAGGGCCTCGGGGCGGCCACGCACGCATGCATAGCTCCATCTCATTTTTCATGCATGGAAGGTTAATTAAAAACGAAGCAACACGTACAGGACACACACGCCACACTACATTATCCATAGGAGACCAGCTAGCGAGTGTTAGCTCGTGCAGAGTCCAAAAAGGAAAACCAAATAAAATCGACAACCACACCCTCTGCACGATCAATAAAATCGACCACACGTAAGGAAAACAAAAAGGAAAGAATAAACACGGGAACACGAACGGACGACATTTTCGCTGATCATCTCCGAGAAGGAAGCTGATTTTCTTCTGCTTTTCTTTCAACAGGACCAGAAACGCACTGCCAGCAGCAGACAGGAGGAAGGAATTAAGGGAGACGGCGACAGCGCTTGACAAACGTACGTGCGTCGCCGTCGGTGGTCGCCGCTCGCTGCCGACGGCAGTGCTACTGCTAACCGAACGAGCTTGTAATGTACGCGTTGCGACACGTACTAGGCTACTACCGGGGCACACAGATATGAGATATCTGATAGATGGCGATCGCGAGGTGCATGTCCATCTATCCCCACAATCCAAACTCCACAAAGACATAGAGTACTTTGGAAAAGGGAGGACATCCAATTGACCAGGCCAGCCAGCACGGACTCCAGTATGCGACACGTATCACTAGCTACTGCCACTAGTACCTGACGCCCGGTCACCTGCCACACGCGTATCTATTTTTAATTTTGATTTCCCGCCAATTTAGTACACAACATGCATGCGTACGTACCCACTACTCCTACTTGGGTGATCTTGCAATGACAATTCAGTTTTAACGGTGCCCACACTAGCAGAACCAATGCAAGCACCCTCTCACAAAGTGAGACCCTCTCACCAAGTGAGAGTGAGGGTTTTTTTTTAAACGAAGGCAAAAGCTTTGCCTCATTCATTAATTAAGAAGAAGAGAGTTGCCTAGTTAATTTACGGAAAACCGGGCGAAAACCGTTACATGCTTGGCCCTGAAAAACAACCAAGCCACAACCCCATGATACAAGCGGACTACTCCCAAACCATAGGACCACAAGACCACAAGACCACAAAGAAAGACACACAAACTCCCCCATCACGACACCCCTACAATCCACTTGCACATGAAATTCAACTTCACAAGTGAGCCCCCACATATCGAAGGTAACTAGAGGAACCAACATCCGCAAAGGCCACGGACCTAAGCACAACCGTGATGACACGTCCAAACACTTAGAGCTATCCATCAAGCAACTGTCTCACGCCTTTCCTATAGCGCCACTCTTCTTACTTCTACACTTGTTTGATTTCTTCTTGAAGACGACAGGACGAGAGCTAGCACCACCACTTTTCTTATCCTTGATGCCATTCTCCTTGAGAAGACATCCAATCGTCTTGCGGGATCCAGGGTTAGCAGCGTCCAAAGTAGTAAGGAAATCACAAATCTCTTTCGCTATGAGAGCCCCAGGCACATGAGCCATTGCTCTGGGCGCGACAACCATATCACCTGCAGGAACCATGTGCCCAATGGACTGGGACGAGCAAGACATTGCAACGTCTGAATCTCCCTTCTCCTTGAAGTCGAGCATCTGGCTGGGCTCAAGGGGTGGTATAATGGCAATAACGCCACAACTGAGATCTCAAGGGGGTCCACTTTCAGTTGCTCGACGGACAGAGGCTCAATGTAGCTAGTTACAGCTTGCTAGCCCCGCATGCAGTGTGAGTGTTACATGCACCATGAAACGGCAGAAACAACTAGTACAACACCAGCAACAAATTAAAGTTGTTTCTAGCTGCTGCCGGTGGCGTCTAGAAGGTTGAAGTACGCATGTGCGCATGGACACTCCGACGCGCACCACGCCGGCCATGGCGACGACGACGGCGACTGAGGAGACAAAACGGAAAAGGAGCAAATATTCGCTCTCCTCTTCCTCGTGGGCAGGGCTTGTACGTGTTGACAAACATGCCCAGCGCGCGTTTGGTCGCTAGCAGCGTCGCTACATCGAATCTGCGGCAGGACCCAGCTTGCTACATTCATGCATACCTGGTCTACCTCTATGTACCGACCGACCGGCCGGGTCGAGCCGCTGTCGATCTAGAATTCTAGCGTTGCCTTTGGGTTGGGTTCCAGCTACCTACTCCCTCCGTTTCTAAATATAAGTCTTTTTGGACATTTCAAATGAAATACAACATACGGATGTATGTAGACATATTTTTGAATATAGATTCACTCATTTTACTCCGTATGTAGTCACTAGTTAGAATCTCTAAAAAGACTTAGATTTGGGAACGAAGGGAGTAGATAGGATGCATCTGGTACGTCAGGCCAACTGCGTAGGCGGTAAACCCGCCGGAAATTTCTTGTGCTCGCTGGGCCAATCTCTGCCACCAAACAACAGCTTTACCGGGAAGATGCATGCATCTTATATTTCTCACACGAATTAAACCTGCAGGACTGCACCTACAGATAGATCGTTGATCGGAACACACCTGTTGCAAAGCGTTCTTGTGCAGTGTGTACTACAACGACGTGCTGTTCTCTGGGTATATTATATGCATGCCCCTGCCCGACAGTAGCACACGTTCAGAACAGTATACATGTACAGGTAGATGCCGGCCGTCCACCCGCCACCCAGCAGGTACGTCGAGTCGATCGGCCGTGGACTCCTCGCTCCATTTTTTAGGTAATGATCATTGCCGGTAAAACTCATCGTCATTTATAGGTGACTACCATATGTTTACTATAACAAAAATCCTGCTGTTCAACACGCTAAATGGATTAATTTTGTTTAGACCAGATTCGGCTGTACGTCGTCCGTCGAATCCATCCATCAATCTGTCAGATCCATCGTCGTCACTAATGCAGAACCGGCCTTTAGTGCCGGTTCGTGACGGCCTTTAGTGCCGATTCGCCAACCTGCACTAATGAATGGGGACTAAAGGTCCCCTCCTTTAATACCGGTTCGTCACGAACCGGCGCTAAAGTGCCACCACGTGGCACGAGCCAGGCCCGTTTGCGTGTAGGGCATTTGTACCGGTTGGTAACACCAACCGGTACTAAATGTTTGAGTGTTTTTTTCTTTAATTTTGTATTTTTAATTTAATTTAGTGATTGTTTTTCATTATAATGAGTTGTTAAATCATTAGGTGAAAGTACCGCGGATTAGTTTCGACTGGATGCATTGGATATCTAGCTACTACTAGCTAGCTAGCTAAGTGATCAAGTATATGCCATATCCATATTAACTATACTTGATCAACTATAATATATACGGATATGGCATATACTTGATCACTTAGGTAGGATCCATCCAGCTGAAACTAATCTGCGGTTTCTTTCATTAAATGATATAATAACTCATCATCATCATCATATTAATCATCATAGTCATGCATTACCGCTAGCTATCTAATCACCACCAGCACTACTAGCTTAAAGAAGAAACATTCACTTGTACCAGAAGCAAAAATATCATCGAGTTCAACATGATTGTCATGATATTATAAGCGTTCATATGTAACACCACAAAAGCAAATCACTTAAGTTCAGAACGAAGAACACGGACATGAAAGGACAAGTACTAAGAGCAGCATGAACTAGCTAAATCACTCCTGCTAGCTACTCTCTCTGTGGTAAAATAGCATAGAACATGTATAACTCTCCTGATTCATCAAACTGGAGCATGCCGATGAACCTGTCTCCTAATCGTGGGCCCGCTTCTCATTGCTGCCCCCTAGTACTTCTCTGCGATCGTTAACAATTTTCCTCCAATCTTTCACTATTAAGCATTCATCGCTTCTAGAAATCCTGAATGCATTAATGTGCAATGCAGGATATCCTGGCCGTAAGCTAACAATTGACATGCGACCTTTAGTCTCGATCCCCAGAGGCACAACTGTCATAGGGAGTCCCTGTTGAAGAACATCGTATAATACTTAATTAATATACTTAGCAATAATAGTTTAGCAAAAAAATTATGTATGCAAAAGATGCACTAAGGACAAATAGTAAAAATCTTACCATCATTCCTAAATAGATGTGACTGTAGTTCAATACCATCACTATTGGTCGTACATTTTGAGTACTAATATTTCTAAGGGCAGGAAGAAAATTTTTCTTGACAGTATGAAGATCCTCAAGCCATAAAACATAATGACTTATCTTCTCGCAGTTTAGTTCAGCTCCGGGACAGTAGTAGGTCCTGTCTACCAAGCGCCGGACATGTTTGGTTGAATGGAGATAAGCTGTCAATAGAAATTAGTTGTCAATTATTTTTGAATAAGCAATATGAAAGACAAAAATATAGTTGAGAAGAACTCACATAATGGTAGAACTGGAGGCGTCTGCACATCGACCCATATGTCTCTATTACCTTCAATATCATCTTCCGGACGAATATCAAAGGTGATAACCATACCAGGCTCAAATGCATAAGCCTTGCATAGTGCTTGTCAAGTTTTGCATTTAAAATAGGTGTACGTGTGTGCATTGTATACTTTGACGTTGAAAGTATAACCATCATGCTCAGTTTTCAGGTAAACTCTCTTTACCTCCATAGTTTCCATATCTTTGAAACCTATTTTATCCAAGACAAAAATTCTTGCATGGCAGGGGATGCGCTAGTAGAATAGTGAAAATTTAAAATTATAAGTCAGGCAAATGAAGCATATATATAAGTCCTGCTTAATTACGAAAACAGACTTGTCATTATGACTTACTGTATCGAATTCGAAGGTCTCATCCAGCTTGATGCTGAATCGCCTACCATCAACAAAGAAATTTCTGTCGCACTGGCCGCACTGGTCTTCACAGTATTCACACATAATGAATTTTTTTTCATCGTCAGACGACATTTCCTATGTTCATATTAGACGAAACATTAAACACTTACTAATTCAATTAATTCAACTACTTCTATTAATTCAACTAAGCATTCACTAAAAATAAATTAGTTATATTAATTCAATTAGTTTAACTAAGCATTTACTAAAAATAAACTAGTTTTATATATTAATTCAACTAGTTCAACTAAACATTTACTAAAA